>NC_088335.1:37377500-37602500 GCF_036884655.1 Musa acuminata AAA Group | reverse complement strand
CAGAACACCAAGATATACGTGGAAAACCCCTTCAATGTGAAGGGTAAAAACCACGGGGCAAACTAGAGATAATCCACTATGAGAATAATGAATATACAAATCTCAATCTCTTGCCCAAAACCCTAGCAACAACCACAAGAGAATAACTAGGATACAAGGATCACGTCACTGCCCATAATATCTAAAACCTCCCAAGTAATCATAGCAAGAGCCTACTGTAGATTTGATCTAACCTGAGATGAGAACACTGCTAGATGATTGTGAACAGTCTATCTGCATTGTCCTTATCTTCTTCCCTTTCTTTCTCTTCCTTTTCTGCCTTGTTCTCCTTCTTCTCTTTGGAATCTCGTGGCCCCCAAAGATCTGCCTCGTTGTTGCCTTTTTATAGCTTTAATCTGCATCTAAAACGTAGCCACCACACCCCCCCTAATATTAATTAGGGTTAGGTTAAGAGGGGGTGTGGGCTGTGGGCTGATAAAGCCCACATGGGTTGAATATGGGCCATCAGCCCAACAACCTCCCCCTTCAGCCCATAAGGGAGGCTGTCCCATGACTCCTCAATGTGAAGTCATGCCGACCAACTATCGGCATATCTCCTGTCTTTCTTTTGGTAAGGTCTTCGTCAACATGTCTGCTCCGTTGTCATCTGTATGAATTTTCTGAAGCTGCAACTGCTTCTCTTCAAATACATTTCGAATCCAGTGGTATCTGACATCTATATGCTTTGACTTGGAATGAAACATTGGGTTCTTACACAAATGGATAGCACTTTGGCTGTCACAATGCACCACATAATTTTCCTGTTTCAGCCCTAATTCTTGTAAGAATTCTTTCATCCATAACATTTCTTTGCATACCTATGTAGCAGCAATATATTCTGCTTCTGTGGTGGAGAGAGCAATACACCTTTGTAACCTAGATTGCCATGACACAGCTCCCCTTGCAAAAGTAAGTACATAACCTGAAGTAGACTTCCTCGTATCTATATCTCTTGCCATATCTGCATCTGTGTAACCTGTTAACATAGGTGGTCCACCTCCAAAGCTTAAACAAACCTTAGAGCTCCCTCTGAGATATCTAAAAATCCACTTCACTGCTGCCCAATGCTCTTTGCCTGGATTTGCAAGAAATCTGCTAGTAACACCCACTGCATATGCGATGTCTGGCCTCGTACATACCATTGCATACATTAAACTTCCAACTACTGAAGCATAAGGAACCTTTTGCATTTTCTCCTTCTCCTCATCACTTGACGGACTCTGTTCTGAGCACAACTTGAAGTGACCTACAAGAGGAGAACCAACTGGCTTAGCATTGCTCATACTGAATCTTTCCAATACCTTCTCGATGTATTTCTCCTGTGACAACCAAATCTTCTTATTTTTCCTGTCACGAGAAATCTGCATGCCTAGTATTTGCTTTGCTGGCCCCATGTCCTTCATTGCAAAAGACTCACTCAGTTCCTTCTTCAACCTATCAATTTTAAACATATCTTTCCCAAGAATAAGCATGTCATCAACATAAAGTAAGAGAATAATAAAATCCTCACCAAACCATTTGATGTACACACAATGATCTGAAGCCGTTCTTTTATATCCATTTTCTGTCATAAATGAATCAAACTTTCTGTACCACTGTCTTGGAGCTTGCTTTAGCCCATACAAGCTCTTCTTCAACTTGCAGACAAAATTATCTTTACCTTTGACTTTGAAGCCTTCTGGTTGCTCCATATAAATTTTCTCCTCCAAATCACCATGAAGGAAAGCTATCTTCACATCTAACTGCTTAACCTCCAAGTCCTGGCTAGCAGCAATACCAAGAGCAACACGAATAGAAGACATTTTAACAACAGGAGAAAATATCTCTTCAAAGTCAATACCTTTTTTTTGACCAAAGCCTTTCACAACCAATCTAGCTTTGTACTTTGGTTGAGAACAATATTCTTGAGTCTTCAACCTAAAAACCCACTTGTTCTTCAAGGCCTTCATTCCATTTGGTAGCAGCACCAAATCATAAGTGTGGTTCTTCTGAAGAGCATCCATCTCTTCCTGCATAGCAATTAACCACTTCTCTTTCTGCTCACTCTCAATTGCTTCCTAGTAACTCTCTAGTTCACCTGCATCAGTAAGCATCACATACTCATCTGTAGAGTATCTTCTGGAAGGTTGACGTTGTCTAGAAGATCTTCTCAACTAAGGTTCTGCGGGAACTTGCTCTCCTATTTCTTCTTGCTCAACATGTCCTGCAGGTAAATCAACATCAGGCTCTACACTATTTTCCTGCACATCTCCCCCATCACCCTGATATACTGGAGGAATAACTGGGTCACAATCTGCTAATCCTTTTGCATAAGTCTTGGCTAGTGCCTTCTTCTTCAAATCCTCAAAGGTTTGATCCTCAAAGAAGACCACATCTCTGCTCCTGAATACCTTCTGCTTTTCTGGATCCCAAAGCCTATAACCAAACTGATCATGTGAGTAACCAAGAAAAATATATTCTTTAGACTTACCATCCAGCTTGGACCTCTCATTATCTGGAACATGTGCAAATGCACGACAACCAAACACTCTCAAATGCCTGTAGGAAACATCTTTCCCTGACCATACATGCTCTGCAACATCACCATCTAGGGCTGTACATGGTGATAAGTTGATCACATCAACTGCAGTCCTCAAAGCCTCATCCCAAAACCTTTTGGGTAGCTTGGCCTGTGAAAGCATACATCTGATCTTTTCCATGATGGTGCGGTTCATCCTCTCTGCAATTGCATTATGCTGAGGTGTACCAGGAACTGTCATCTCATGTTGGATCCCATGTGACTTGCAATAGTCATTAAACAATCCCGTATACTCACCACCATTATCTGATCTTATGCATTTCAATTTCCTTTCTGTCTC
Organism: Musa acuminata AAA Group; assembly: GCF_036884655.1. Lineage (NCBI taxonomy): Eukaryota > Viridiplantae > Streptophyta > Magnoliopsida > Zingiberales > Musaceae > Musa > Musa acuminata. Next base: position 37,599,603 of record NC_088335.1, on the reverse strand, counting down.
CCTTTCAACCCTGGCATGAAACTCTTTGAAGACATTAATAACCTGATCTTTGGTCTTCAAAGCATAAGCCCAAACTTTCCTGGAAAAATCATCTATAAAAGTGACAAAATAAAGTGCACTACTTATACCAAGAACATCAACAGATCCACCAGGAGTTTTTGTCCTCAAAGGACCACATACATCTGTATAAACACGGTCTAAGGCATGCATTTTTCTAGACAAAGCAGTACTAGCAAATGAAACTCTATGTTGATTACCAGCCAAACAATCAATACAAGGGTTCAGATGTATACCTCTAAGATCTGGTAATACCTCTCTCTTGGAAAGAGCTTGCAGCCCCTTCTCGCTCATGTGTCCCAATCGCCTATGCCACAACTCCATACTGAAATCTTTCTCTGTAGTATTTAACTGCTCACCATAAGCTTTAGCCTGCAACCTGTACAAAGTATGACATTTCTTTCCACTAGCTATAACAAGAGAACCCTTACTGAGCTTCCATTGCCCTTTGTGAAATCTGCTTTCATACTCTTCATCATCTAGTTTTCCAACTGAAATTAAATTCAACCTCAAGTCAACCACATGCCTCATATCCTTAAGTACCAACTTGCAGCTAAGGTTGGTCTTTAAATAGATATCACCCATGCCAATGATGTCTGTTGTGCCATAGTTGCCCATCTTGACAACACCAAAGTTTCCAGACCTGTATGTAGCAAAAAACTCCCTCCGTAGTGTAGCATAATAAGAAGCACCTGTGTCAATCACCCACTCAAGATCCTGACACACACAAGAAAAAATATCATCAGAAGGAGACAAAATCAAATAATCACCACCCTGCACTGTAGTTGTAGTATTATCCTTTGACTCTGTAGACTCCACTTCTTTTCCCTTTTTCTTGTTCTTCTTAGGTTGCTTACATTGGTTCTTATAATGTCCTTTCTCACCATAGTTATAGCAAACAATATCTTTTCTTGATCTTGACTTGCTCCTACCCATACGTGAACTGCTTCTAGACTTTGACCTTCCTCTGTTCTCTGAGATAAGTGCCTGTGAATCATTCTGAGATGTTGCCGAACTCTTTCTTCTCAACTCCTCATTCAACAAACTGCTTGTTACTTGACTCATAGTGACAATACCATCTGGCGCAGAATTACTAAGGGAAACCACCAGTGTCTCCCAACTTTCTGGTAATGAACTGAGAAGTAACAATGCCTGCAACCATCATCAAGAGACATTCTCATAGAGGATAACTGGTTAGTAATACTCTGCATTTCATTCAAATGCTCAGCAATAGAAGCACCCTCTCTATATTTTAGGTTCACAAGTTTTCTGATCAAAAAAGCTTTGTTGCCAACTGTTTTTCTTTCATAGAGACTTTCCAATTTTTTCCAAAGAGAATATGCAGAAATTTCAGTAGAAACATGGTGAAAGACAATATCATCAAGCCACTGTCTAATAAACCCAATTGTTTTTTGATCTAACCTCTTCCACTCATCATCTGTCATAGTTGTAGGTTTTGCACTATCCCCTTGCAAAGGTCCATACAAATCTTTGCAATACAAGAGATCTTCCATTCTTGGTTTCCATATCATCCAATTGTTTCCATTCAAACTAATCATGCGAGAAATATTACTGGCCTCCATGTTCAAAAATAAAAAATTAAATCACCAAAACCCCGCTCTGATACCAGTTGATGGGGATATAAAGAGGAATAACATTTGTATATGAACAAATACTAGAAGACCATAATACGCAGCGGAATAAAATGGAAACACAATCAAACAGAACACCAAGATATACGTGGAAAACCCCTTCAATGTGAAGGGTAAAAACCACGGGGCAAACTAGAGATAATCCACTATGAGAATAATGAATATACAAATCTTAATCTCTTGCCCAAAACCCTAGCAACAACCACAAGAGAATAACTGGGATACAAGGATCACATCACTGCCCACAATATCTAAAACCTCCCAAGTAATCACAGCAAGAGCCTACTGTAGATTTGATCTAACCTGAGATGAGAACACTGCTAACAGTCTATCTGCGTTGTCTTTGTCTTCTTCCCTTTCTTTCTCTTCCTTTTCTGCCTTGTTCTCCTTCTTCTCTTTGGAATCTCGTGGCCCCCAAAGATCTGCCTCGTTGCTACCTTTTTATAGCTTTAATCTGCATCTAAAACGCAGCCACCACACCCCCCCTAATCTTAATTAGGGTTAGGTTAAGAGGGGGTGTGGGCTGTGGGCTGATAAAGCCCACATGGGCTGAATATGGGCCATCAGCCCAACACAAACTATAACCACCGATAATTTTTTTCTTAACATAATTTAATTACTAAAAATGATGTATTACTTTATTATTAAATTCTATATTTGTGTACTCTAGCTAAGGAAATGATTAAATTTAGTTTCCTTAATCATGTGGATAAGTTAGAAATTCTACTAATTAATTAAATTATTAATTAATTTATTTCCTAATGAGTGATTTAATTTTTAGGAAGTAAATAGTTTACATTCTAATTTTATGTGTGAACTATCAGAAATAAATATTATATTTCTCACTTTGTGAGTGAAAGAAAAATAAAAATAAATTAAAAAAAATTAAATTATTACTTATCTTTATGAGGAGATCTCATCTTCTCATATACAAAAGGGACTACTTCTCTCTCATTCCTCACCAAGCCTAACAATGGGAGGATTGAAAAAAGAACTTCCCGAGGAGATAATATAGAGGAAAGGATAACCGAAGGAAGGTATGATCATTTTTTTTTAACATGCTTTGATTTATATTTTAAAATTTTGATGTTGAGATTGTTAAAATTTTATGATGTATAATGATGTTTTAATTTTAAAATTTCATGATTTGTAAATAATAATAATTATTTTATGATGTTAAAATGATTATTTGATTTATATTGATATCTTAAGCTTAAGTGAATTTTAATATTGATTTAATTATTAAAATTCTTATTTTTGGATTAGCATAATAGTTCTAATTTATTTAATTAGACATATCTATGTTTTAACGATTATGTGTGAATTTCTATAATGAAATTAGTTTTAAATTTAAGATCATGAATTTAATGTTTTAATTAATAGCTTTGAGTCATTCTTTAATAATTTTAAATATTAAAATCTAATTTGATAAAAGGAGTCTAATTGGGGTATGACTTGAGCTAAGTTAATCTATCAAACTAGATTGAATAAGCCCATGTAGTCATGTACAACCTAACCCATGTGGCCAAGTACAACCTGCCTCATGTGACTAGGCATGACCCAACTTATGTGGCCAAGTAGGAGCCAACCCATTATTGAATCTCATATTTTGATGATGAAATCAATTGGTAAATTATTTGATCTAATTCTTGTGTTGAGATAAGTATGTAGGATTAACCACGATAGTAGTAAGTCATAAAGCCGATGATGGGCTGGAGTCAAAGACTCGGACGATATACCTGGAGCTCGTTGAGAGTTCATCATGAGATCATCAGAAGCATGTTGAAGGACTCGCCAAAAGCTCATCGGGATCGCCAGAAGCACACCGGAAGATTAGCCGAGAGTTGGTTGGGAGTTCGCCGGAAGACTCACAAAAAGTTCGCCGGAGGATCACCGAGTGAAAAATCGACGTACTGGACCATGCTTGCCTTAATCGTAGTTAGAATGATAATTACAATTGATTTGGGAGGTAATCCCATCAACTCTATTAGGGGCCAACTAGGCTCGGAGTTGGGTTGGTTTGGGCCGGATTCAAGGCCCAACCAGGATGCTGAATTCCTGGCCAACGGTGGCACTACTTGGAAAGCAGTACCTTAGGTGGTCTGAGCGATGGTACCACTGGCAATTAATGCTGCCAATGTGGTACTGCCCCTCCTAGGCGGTGGCACCTCTAGAGCTCGATCTCCGAGCTCTATCAAGCAATGGTACCGCCCAGACTAAGCAGTAGTATTGCCTAGTGTCAGGTGTCAAGCGATGGTATCACCTAATAATGGTGGTGGTACCGCCAGTACCCTGAAAATCCGAGATGAGATTCTTTTTGGCTCCATTTTTGAAAACCATTAGGGTCTATAAATACCCCACCCATTTTTGCATGTAAGGGCATGAAAGCTATTGGCATAATCTTGAGTTCTTGAGTCTAAAAGTGTTGTAAAAGAAAAGAGTTCTCCTCCTTCATCTCTTAGCCTTGTAACCATCCAAGAAAGAGGAGTGAGACTTGTAAGGGTTATCTCCTAAATATGATAAAAAGAGAAAGAGCTGTAAAAGGTGGTTGGCCTTCGCCTATTGAAGGAGGGCCTTTAGTGGACACCGGAGACCTTATTGGAGAAGGAATCCGAAAATGAATGTAGGTCACATTGACCGAACAACTCTAAATTATGGTTTGCTTTTCATTTGTGTAATTTATATTAATACAAATCTCCTTAATCCTCTCTTGCACTTTTACGAAAGCTTTCAAGTTCATGATCCCTCCGAAACAGATTGAATCGAAATTATTTTTGTCGAAATCAATTTTAATCAAAACAAATATTTTTCTGAAATTAAAAAAGTTTTCCACTACACTAATTCACCCCCCCTCTTAGTGCCGCTCTTGATCCAAACAAGTGATATCAAAGCAAGATTTACTCTCATTTGGTTTTAAACCCAAGAGAGATGACATTTGCCAGTAACCTAGAGGGTCATTCAATTGCACGTCCACCCATGTTCAATGTGACGGATTACACATATTGGAAGACTTAGAATGAGGATCTTCCTAATTTCAATAGATTTTGAATTATAGAATATTATAGAAAATGACTTTCAAAAGTCTTCTCTTCCAATGAATGATTGGAATGAGTTAGAGAAGAAGACTTTTGCTTTAAACGCAAAGGCTATGAATGCCTTGTTTTGTGCCTTAGACAAAAACGAGTTTAATCATGTATCTATTTGTGAACTCCTTTTGATATTAGGTACATACTCGAAGCGACTCATAAGGCACTAGTAGAGTGAAGGAGTCAAAAATTAATCTTTTAGTGCATACTTATGAGTTGTTTCGAATGAAACCAAGTGAGTGTTAGGATCGGAGCGGCACTAAGAGGGGGGGGGGGTGAATTAGTACAGCGGTGAAGTGCGATAAACTTTTCACGATTTAAACACTTTTCGGAAACTTCGTACGATAAAAGCAATGTTTTCGTTTAAATCCGTTTCGATTGTGTTTTAACTTGAAGAGATAAGTAAGATAGAGACAAAGCAGTATAGCATTAAAGTGCAAATGGTTTGCAGTAATATAAATGACAATAAGTAAATGCAAACCAAAGATTACACCGATTTTACAGTGGTTCGATCAAATGACCTACATCCACTTTCGAGGCCCCTCTTCGATGAGGCTCCCACCTTCCACTAGCAAATCTCTTGAAAGGGAAGGGTAAATACCCCTCTTACAACTTTTACAAGCGGTTCACTCTCTTACATATTTTCAGCAAGAAAGAAGGAGGTGAACACTAGCAAATTGAAAATAAGACTATCTAAGACTTTTCTAAGGCCTTTCTCTCAAACACTTGCTGCTCAAAAAGTTGTTATCTCAGCTGAGATTTGAAGGGTATTTATAAGCCTCAAGAGGATTCAAATTTGGGCTCCAAATTTGAATTCTCGTTGGGTTCCCGATGTTGGCGGTGCCACCGCCTGTCAGTGTCAGACGCTGACAGTGCTGGGCGGTGCCACCGCCTGGCTCTCGGGTGCTGGGCGGTGCAATCACCCAATCTGGCTGTGCCACCGCCAGACCCTTCGGTTCACTTGTTGGGCTTCAAATTTAGCCCAAACCAAGTCTAATTTTGGGCCCAGTTTGCCCCTAACTAGGATATAGGATTTATCTTAATCCCAATCCTAATTACAAGCAAACTACATAACAAAACACATCCTAAGCAAGTTTTCAACCGCGAACGTCGAGTCTTGTTCCGGCGAGCTTTCCGACGAACTTCTTCCGACGGGCTCTCAGCAAGCTCCCGAACTTGTGATGACTTTAATGAGTAGCCGAGCCTTCTCGGTGATCTCCGTGAACCTCTGACGATCTCTTCGGTGAACTTCCAAAAATTCCGACAGGTTCCCGATTTCTTCTCGGTTGGTTCCGGCAGCATCTCCGACGATTCTTCGGACTCTTAAACGTCCATCGTACTTGACTCCGGTATCCTTGCTTTGTGTTTTCTGATTATCGTAGTTAATCCTACACACTTAACTCAATAATATGGATTAGATCAATTAACCCATCAATTGATTTTATCATCAAAATCCGAGATTCAACAATCTCCCCCTTTTTGATGATGACAATCAATTGATGGCGGAGTTAAACATAACTCCCCCAATCTATATGCCATATTATGAGAAGATAAAAACACTTGAATTCCATCCCATTGAATTCAAGCATAAACCGATAAGTTCTAACCGTAGAACTTATCGTTATTCTCATTAAGCATAATGTAAATGCAAAACTTCGATGAAAATCCTTTTCAAGTCGAATGATAAGAGACAATTTTTACTACGATAGGAGATAAAGATTTTCAACATGAATTTCATGATATATATGTTAGACATGCTTTCAATATGATCAATCGATCTTACGATATTCTCAAAGATTTTGCAAGGCATATTCTCAAGGATTTTGAAAAGCTTTTACAATTCATATAAGTCATGCTATTAAAATGATACAAGTCATCACTTTTCTCCCCCTTTGTCATCAACAAAAAGGGAATGAGACTTAAAGCGCAAAGATTTTATCATTTAAAATTAAGTATGCTAAAATATTTACGCAGAGTTCATCTTAAAGGAAAATTCAGCATTCATTCATATTATCGAATCTCTTCTTTCTATAAATAAAAGAAATTATAGATGTACAAGGAAGAGATTGGGATAAGAAAAAAATTTCAAGTAGTAACTTCAATAAGTCAAGATCATAATTCGAATACAAACTCATTCAAATTCAAATTGTCAACTTGAAACTCATAATCAAAAAATCAATTTTGAGATTCACAAAATGTCATAAAATCATTAATCTTGAGCAGATTGGAGCGGTGTTTGACTCAAGGTAGGATAAGATAATTTAACATGTCATTTAGAATTGAAGGAGAAGGATTAGATTCACCGAGGAACGGAGAGAAGATGAAAAACTTTACGGAAAATCCATTCAAACAAGTTTATTGTTTAGGGACAATTTAACATACATAATTCCCTTCTAATGAATTCAAATTGGTCTTCATTCAAAGCTTTTGTAAATATATCTGCTAATTGATGCTTTGTGTCAATGAATTCTAGAACAACATCATTGTTAAGGACATGATCGCGTATGAAATGATGCCTAACGTCGATGTGCTTAATTCTAGAGTGCTGAATTGGATTTTTAGTAAGACATATGGCACTAGTATTATCACATTTTATGGGAATATTTTTAAAGTGAATTCCATAGTCTTCTAATGTATTTTTCATCCAAACAACTTGTGCACAGTGCACTTGCAGCAATGTATTCGGCTTCCGCCGTAGATAGTGCAACTAAATTTTGTTTCTTGGAAGTCCAAGAAACAAGTGCATGTCCTAAAAATTGGCATGTTCCAGATGTAGTTTTTCTATCTATCCTATATCCGCCAAAATCGACATCTGCATAAGCTATAAAATCAAAATTTTCAGATTTTGGATACTACAATCCTAAATTTGGAGTTCCTTTAAAATACCTAAATATTCTTTTAACACTATAGTCGAAGTACTCATAGGGGTGTTTATTACTTTTGAATTATCCATGTTAAATCATTTTAATAATTCTAATGTATATTTAGATTGGTTAAGAAATATACCATCACTAAGTTGTTTGATTTGTAATCCTAAAAAGAAAGTTAATTCATCTATTAAACTCATTTCAAATTCATGACTCATACATTTGGCAAATGATTCACATAGTGATTCATCCGAAGAGCCAAAAATAATATCGTCAACATAAATTTGCACAATAAGAAAATTATTTTCAAAATATTTAATAAAAAATGTAGTATCAACCTTGCCTTTGGAAAAATTATTTAAAATAAGAAAGGAACTAAGCCTTTCATACCAAGCTCTAGGGGCTTGTTTCAAGCCATAGAGAGCCTTAGTCAATTTGAATACATGATTAGGAAGAAGAGAATTTTCAAATCTGGGAGGTTGTTCGACATATACTTCTTCGAAAATAAAACCATTCAAGAAAGTACTTTTGACATCCATTTGAAACAGTTTAAAATTATTACTACTAGCATAGGCAAGGAGCATCCTTATGGCTTCTAATCGAGCCACGGGAGCGAAGGTTTCTTTGTAATCGATACCTTCTTCTTGGTTGAAACCTTTGGCTACTAATCTAGCCTTGTTTCTAACCACGATACCATTTTCGTCTTGCTTGTTTCTAAAGACCCATTTAGTACCAATGACTAAATGGTCACTAGGTCTAGGAACAAGCTTCCATACCTTATTCTTCTCAAATTGATTCAATTCCTCTTGCATTGCAATAACCCAAAAATCATCTTTTATGGCCTCGTCAATGCATTTAGGTTCGATTTGAGAAAGGAAGGCGGCGTTAGCATAAAAATTCTTGAAAGAGGAATGAGTTTAAACCCCTTTTGATGTATCCCCTATAATTAGCTCCTTTGGATGAGCATCTATATACTTCCATTCCTTAGGTAAGGAAATTTCAGAAGAAGGTGCATCCAAGTTGCTATTTTGAGGAGGGGGTTCATTTAAATTCAAATTATCAAAGCCAAGATCATCATCAAAATCATTTTTCTTCAAATTTGAAATTTCATTAAAGACTACATGAATAGACTCTTCTATTACTAAGGTTCTTTTGTTAAAAACCCGAAAAGCCTTAGAAACGGAAGAGTAACCAAGAAAGATGCCTTCATTGGATTTAGCATCAAATTTTCCTAAGGCATCCTTTTCATTTAAAATAAAGCATTTACAATCGAAAACTTTAAAATAGGAAATATTTGGTTTTTTGTTATTCCATAATTCATAGGGATTTTTTGATAAGGATGTTCTTATTAGGACTCTATTCATGATGTAGCAAGCCGTATTTACGGCTTCGGCCCAAAAATACTTAGGTAAACTATGTTCATTTAACATAGTTCTTGCCATTTCTTGTAGGTTTCTATTTTTTCTTTCAACTACTCTATTTTGTTGGGGATTCCTTGGAGTGGAGAAGTTGTGATTGTATCCATTGACTTCACAAAAATTTTGAAAGTCACGGTTTTGAAATTCGCCACCGTGATCACTCCGAATTGATGAAATCATGAAACCTTTTTCGTTTTGAGTGAGTTTACAAAATTTAGAGAAGCACTTGAAGCAATCACTTTTGTGGACTAAAAAATAGGTCCAAGTGTACCTAGTATAGTCATCAACAATTACAAATGCATATTTGCTTCCTCCTAGACTTGTTGTGTCAATTGGTCCGAATAAGTCCAAATGGATCAATTGTAGTGGTCTAGTGGTTCTAATTTGATTTTTTGGTTTGAAACTAATTTTTATTTGTTTACCTAGTTGACATGCATCACATACTTTGTCCTTAGTAAACTTCATATTTGGAATCCCTCGTACTAATTCTCTAGATGAGATCTTAGATATTAGTTTCATGCTTGCATGGCCTAATCTCCTATGCCAAAGCCAAACATCATCATTTAGAGCGGAGAAGCACATTTCATTACTTAGTTCATCAAGGTTGATGGTGTAGACATTATTTTGTTTTAATGCAATCATAGTCAAGTTATTATTTGGTTTTTCGATAATACACATATTTGATTCGAATCTAACGATATAACCTTTATCGTATAGTTGACTAGTACTCAAGAGATTGTGTTTCAATCCATCAACTAGTAAAACATCATCAATGGAAAAACTAAATTTGTTACCAATAGTTCCCTTGCCAATGATTTTGCCTTTGTTGTTGTCTCCGAAGGTGACGTACCCTTCTTCTTTGCTAGTGAGCATAGAGAAATGAGATGGATCTCCAATCATATGTCTTGAGCATCCACTATCGAGATACCATCTCTTGCTCCTAGCTTGTGGGTTTATCTACAAAAGAGGATGACTTTTAGGTACCCATTTGATTTTGGGTACCTCAAAGATTGATGCACTAACTTTGTTATTTATTATTGAATCTTTTATAGTTCCTTTAGGAACCCATATTAATTTTTGTGAACTAATTTTTCTAAATGGACATTTGTAGGCGATATGTCCGGATTTGCAACAGAAGTTGCATTTCATATAAGAGGAAACATGTAATGTAGGTCCTTTTATGAAAGTGGTAGGATTTTGATGTAATCCTTTTACAAATCCAATTCCATTTCTATTTGCAACGTGACCCTTGTGTGCAAGGATCATATCTAACCCTTTGCTACCAACCTTAAACTTGTTTAAGGTTTCTTTAAGAAGCAAATTTTTATTTTTTATTGTTTCTAAATGCTCACACTTAGAGCATGGAGGAGTTTGAAGACTATCAAACTTATCTTGTAGCAAAGCATGCTCTTTCTTTAAGATACTTAACTTCTTGCTAACAGTTCTACATTCATCAAATAATTCATGAAAAACAATATAGAGTTCTTCAAAAGATAAATCTTCATTAAATAAATCACATACCTCCTCTCCTAAAGCCATTAGCGCGTAATGAGCAATTTGCTCGGTGTTGGACTCCTCTTCTTCGGACGCGCTTGAATCATCCCATATTGCCTTGAGCGCCTTCTTCTTTGATGTTCTCTTTTTGACTTGAGGGCAATCGTTCTTGTAGTGTTCCGGTTTTTTGCATTCATAGCAAATCACTTGGTCCTTCTTGTGTTCGAACTTATTTTTTGTATTATTTTTAAATTTGTTCTTTCTTAAATATTTTTTAAATTTTTGAGTCAAAAGTGCAATGTCATTGTCACTATCCTCATCACTTGATGTTCCTTTCAAGTGGTCTTCTTGTGACATGAGTGCCATATCCTTCCTGTTCTTTGGAAGGGGGTTCTTAAGCTCATCATGAGCTTGACATGTCATTACATAGGTCATTAGAGACCCAATAAGTTCTTCAAGAGGGAATGTTTTAAGGTCTTTGGCTTCTTGAATTGCCGTAACTTTTAGATCCCAACTTTTAGGGAGGGTTCTTAAGATTTTAGTTACTAGTTCAAAGTTAGTAAAATCTTTACCAAGAGCTTTGAGTCCATTGATGACATCCGTGAACCAGGTGTACATGTCTACGATGGACTCACTTGGTTTCATTCGGAAAAGTTCGTAAGAGTGCACAAGGATGTTGATTTTGGACTCTTTCACTCGACTAGTGCCTTCATGAGTGACCTCAAGAGTTCTCCAAATATCAAAAGCCGAATCACAAATTGAAACACGATTAAACTCATTTTTATCTAGTGCACAAAACAAGGCATTCATAGCCTTTGCGTTTAAAGCAAAAACCTTCTTCTCCGATTCATTCCATTCGCTCATCGGAAGAGAAGATTTTTGAAATCCGTTTTCGACAATAGTCCAAAGCTCAAAATCCATGGAAATGAGGAAGATCCTCATATGGGTCTTCCAATACGTGTAATCCGACCCATTAAACATAGGTGGACATGTGATAGAGTGTCCCTCATGCATGCCGGAGTAAGCCATCTCTCTTGGGTATTAAACCAAATATGAGAGTGAGCCTTGCTCTGATACCAATTGTTAGGATCGGAGCAGCACTAAGAGGGGGGGGGGGGGTGAATTAGTGCAGTGGTGAAGTGCGATAAACTTTTCACGATTTAAACACTTTTCAAAAACTTTGTACGATAAAAGCAATGTTTTCGTTTAAAACCGTTTCGATTGCGTTTTAACTTGAAGAGATAAGTAAGATAGAGACAAAGCAGTATAGCATTAAAGTGCAAATGGTTTGCAGTAATATAAATGACAATAAGTAAATGCAAACCAGAGATTACGCCGATTTTATAGTGGTTCGGTCAAATGACCTACATCCACTTGCGAGGCCCCTCTTCGATGAGGCTCCTACCTTCCACTAGCAAATCTCTTGAAAGGGAAGGGTAAATACCCCTCTTACAACTTTTACAAGTGGTTCACTCTCTTATAGATTTTTAGCAAGAAAGAAGGAGGTGAACACTAGCAAATTGAAAACAAGACTATCTAAGACTTTTCTAAGGCCTTTCTCTCAAACACTTGCTGCTCAAAAAGTTGTTATCTCAGCTGAGATTTGAGGGGTATTTATAGGCCTCAAGAGGATTCAAATTTGGGCTCCAAATTTAAATTCTCGTTGGGTTTCCGATGCTGGTGGTGCCACCGCTTGGCTCTCGGGTGTTGGGTGGTGCCACCGCCCAGCTCTCGGGTGCTGGGCGGTGCAACCGCCCAGTCTGGCTGTGCCACCGCCAGACCCTTCGGTTCAATTGTTGGGCTTCAAATTTAGCCCAAACCAAGTCTAATTTTGGGCCCAGTTGGCCCCTAACCAGGATATAGGATTTATCTTAATCCTAATCCTAATTACAAGCAAACTACATAACAAAACACATCCTAAGCAAGTTTTCAACCGCGAACGTCGAGTCTTATTCCGGTGAGCTTTCCGATGAACTTCTTCTGACGGGCTCTCAGCAAGCTCCCAAACTTGTGATGACTTTAATGAGTAGCCGAGCCTTCTCGGTGATCTCCGTGAACCTCCGACGATCTCTTCGGCGAACTTCCGAAAATTCTGACAAGTTCCCGATTTCTTCTCGGTTGGTTCCGGCAGCATCTCCAACGATTCTTCGGACTCTTAAACGTCCATCGTACTTGACTCCGGTATCCTTGCTTTATGTTTTCTGGTTATCGTAGTTAATCCTGCACACTTAACTCAATAATATGGATTAGATCAATTAACCCATCAATTGATTTTATCATCAAAATATGAGATTCAACACTGAGACCATTGGAGACATATACACCAGATTTACAGATGTCGTCAATGGTCTGAAAGGACTTGATAAAGGTTTATTGGATTTTGAAATTGTTAATAAAATTTTAAGATCTCTTACAAAGAGTTGGGACCCTAAAGTCACGGCCATTCAAGATGCCAAAGACCTAAATAATTTTGCTCTTGAAGAAATAATTAGGTCATTAATGACCTATGAGATGACTTGTAAAGCTCATGAAGAGCTTGAGGACACCCTTCCAAAGAACAGGAAGGATATGACACTAAAAATCTAAGATGACCACTTGAAAGAAAACTCAAGTGATGAGGACCTTGATGAAGACTTGGCACTCTTAACAAGGAAATTTAAAAAATTCATAAAAATAAATAAATTTAAAAATGACACTAAAAATAAATTTGAACCCAAGAAAGATTAAGTAATATACTACGAATGCAAGAAGCCGGGAAATTATAAGAGTGAATGTCCCCTAACCAACAAGAGACAATCGAAGAAAAAGGCTCTTAAAGCAACATGAGACAACTCAAGTACATCCGAAGAAGAGGGGCCTACCATCACTAAGCAAGTTGCTCACTATGCACTAATAGCCATTTGAGATGAGGTAACAAGTTCATTTGATGCATATTTATCTTTTGATGAATTATTAAGAATTTTTTATGACTTGTTTGATGAATATAAATTAATTAGTAAAAAATATAAATTATTAAAAAATGAGCATGCTTCTCTTGTTAGTGATTTGGATAAATTAAAGGTTGACCATAATAGTAGTTTAACTCCTTGTACGAAATGTGAATAACTAGAAATACTTAAAAAGGAAAACTTGTTACTCAAAGGAACCTTAGAAAAATTTGAGCAAATCTTTGAACATGAGTAGCAAACCTTAGAAAAAGGGTCACATTCATAGGAGAAGTGGAATCGGATTTGTGAGTAGCTCTCACCAAAATCCAACCACCTTTGTTAAAGGCCCGACCTTACATGTTCTACCTCACACCTAATACAACTTTTATTGCAAACTCGGACATATTACCTATAAATATCCACTTAAAAGATGTAGTCCACATAGATTGATTTGGGTTCCTAAAAGAACCTTAAATGACTTAATGCAATATGATAAGATATGTAGATCGATTTTTGAGGCACCTAAGGTCAAATGGGTACCTAAAAATCATTCTTTTTCTAGAAAAATATACCATCACAAACTAGGAGCAAGAGATGGTATCTTGATAGTGGATGCTTAAGGCATATGACTAGAGATCCATCTCAATTCTCTAAGCTCACTAGCCTAGACGAAGGATATGTCATCTTCGGAGACAACAACAAGGGTAAAATCATTGGTAAAGGAATCGTAGGTAACAAATCCAACCTTTTTATTAAAGATGTATTATTGGTTGATGGCTTAAAGCATAACCTCTTGAGCATTAGTCAATTGTATGATAAAGGATATATTGTTAAATTTGAATTTAATGCTTGCATTATTGAAAAACCATACAAAAACACATCTATGATTGTACTAAAACAAAATAACATATACACTATTGATGTTAATGATCTTTGCAATGAAATATGTTTTTCGGTCTTGAATGACGATGCTTGGCTTTGGCATAGGAGATTAGGTCATGCTAGCATAAAACTAATTTTTTAAATCTCATCTAAAGAACTTGTGAGAAGAATTCCTCACATTAAGTTAGTTAAAGATAATATGTATGATGCATGTTAACTAGGAAAATAAATAAAAGGTAGTTTTAACCTAAAGAATCAAATAAGGACCTCTAGATCATTGTAATTGATCCATATGGACTTGTTTAGACTAACTACTATATCAAGCCTAGGAGGTAGCAAATATGCCTTTGTTATTATTGATGATTATAGTAGATATACTTGGACTTACTTCTTAGCACATAAAAATGATTGCTTTAGGTATTTCTCTAAGTTTTGTAAACTTGTTCAAAATGAAAAAGGTATTATGATTTTGTCAATTCGAAGTGATCATGGTGGTGAGTTTCAAAACTGTGATTTTCAAGAATTTTATGAATCTAATGGATACAACCATAATTTTTTTACTCTAAGAAATCCTCAACAAAATAGAGTAGTAGAAAGAAAAAATAGAAACTTACAAGAAATGGCTAAAACCATGTTAAATGAACATAGTCTACCCAAATATTTTTGGGCCGAAGCCGTAAATATGACATATTATGTTATAAATAGAGTTCTATTAAGACCATTACTTTCCAAAACACCTTATGAGTTGTGGAACAACAAAAAGCCCAATGTTTAATACTTTAAAGTTTTCGAGTGTAAATATTTTATTTTGAATGAAAATGATACCTTAGGAAAGTTTGATACAAAATCCGATGAGGAAACTTTTCTTGGTTATTCTTTTATTTCATAGGCTTTTCAAATCTTCAATAAAAGAACTTTAGTTATAGAAGAATCTATTCATGTTATTTTTAATGAAATTTTTGAAGTTAAGAAAAATAATTTTGATGATGATCTTAAATTTGACACTTTGAATTTAAATGAATCCCTTTCTCCATCTAGCAACTTAGATGCATCTTCTTCCGAACCTTCTTTACCAAAGAAATGGAAGTATATAGATGCTCATCCTAAGGAGCTAATTATAGGAGACACATCGAAAGGGGTTCAAACTTATTCTTCTCTTAAGAATTTTTGTGTCAACACTGCTTTTCTCTCCTAAATTTAACCTAAATATATTGACAAAGCCATGAAATATGATTCATTGGTCATCGCAATGTAAGAAGAATTGAATCAATTTGAGAGAAATGAAGTGTGGAAGCTTGTTCCTAGACCAAATAACCATTTAGTTATTTGTATTAAATGGGTCTTTAGAAACAAGCAAGATGAATTTGGTTTCATGGTTCGAAACAAGGCTAGATTACTGGCCAAAGATTTCAACCAAGAAGAAGGTATCGATTATGAAGAAACCTACCTCTTGTGGCACGATTAGAAGCTTAAAGGATGCTCCTTGCCTATGCTAGTAGTAATAATTTTAAGTTGTTTTAAATGGATATTAAAAGTGTTTTTCTTAATGGCTTTATGTCTAAAGAAGTTTATGTTGAACAACCTCCTAGATTTGAGAATGATAATTTTTCTAATCGTGTATTTGAATTGACTAAAGCTCTCTATGGATTAAAATAAGCCCCAAGGGCTTGGTATGAGAGACTTAGCTCATTTCTATTTCATAATAATTTTTCTACAGGCAAGGTCAATACTACATTGTTTATTAAAAATTTTGAAAGTGATTTTCTTATTGTTCAAATTTATGTTGATGATATTATTTTTGGTTCTACAAATGAATCCTTGAATCATTTGCCAAAAACATGAGTCTAGAATTTAAAATGAGCCTAATGGGGGAACTAACCTTCTTTTTAGGCCTACAAATGAAACAACTTAGCAATGGTATTTTTCTTAATCAAATAAAATATGCTTTTGACTTGCTAAAAATATTTAATATGGATAGTTCAAAAGCTATCAACACTCCTATAAGAACCTCCATTAAGTTAGACATTGATAAAAGTAGAGAAAGCTTTGATCAAAAAGCTTATATGGGTATGATAGATAGTTTGCTTTACCTCGCATCAATTAAACCGAACATCAATGTTTAGCGTAGGACTTTGTGCTAGATTTCAGTCTAACCCTAAGCAATCTCATTTAAAAGCTATTAAAAAGATATTTAGATACCTAAAAGGAACTCATAAACTTGGATTATGGTATCCTAAATCTAAGAACTTTGAATTGCTTGGTTATGTTGATGCGGATTTTGCTAGATGTGGTTTAGATAGAAAAACCACATCCGGAACGTGTCAATTTTTAGGACACACTCGTTTTTTGGTCTTCCAAGAAACAAAACTCGATTGTATTATCTACAATCGAAGCTGAGTACATAGCTGCAGGTGCATACTATGCTCAAGTTATATAGATGAAAAACACTTTAAAGGATTATGGAATTAACCTGAAAAATATACCTATAAAGTGTGATAACACTAGTGCAATATGCTTAGTAAAAAATGTTGAATCTTAGATTTTAATGATGAAACCAATTGATAGTATTTATGATTTGATCTATGTTTTTGAGTGATGTAAGATGCTTCGATCAGGGAGAGATAATTAAAGTAGGAAGAATCATGTTGGGCTAGAGGAAAACGTGTCAGAAGATTAAAAGTCGGGCCGGAGGATCGGTCAACATATCAACAAAAGTCTTCGGGCCATGGATTCGGGCATCGGACCAAGAAGAGAGGATATTGCACTAAGGATATTGGAGTTGTGGAGGTCAACTAGCTGATTGGGCAATAGGCCATAAGATTGGATGATGCGTCGAAGAATCGGATGAAGCATTGATAGACCAATGATATGCCGAACAATATGATTCATGCTTAGTAATAATTGTCTAGATCGAAGTGTGTTTTTGTGTGTACATGATTAACTATGATAGCAAGGCATAAAGAAAAATGAAGTCCCGGAGTCAAGAACGTGATTTCATTGGGAATTCGAGAGCTCGTTGGAAGTCCGGACATTTGTCAGAAGTTCTATCGGAACCAATCGAGAAGTCCAGGAGCTTGCCAAAGAAGATTGTCGAAACTTGCTAAGAAGATCATCTTGAAGTCCAGGAGCTTGTCGGGAGACCACCGGAACATTGCCGAGAGATCGTCAGAAGTTCATTGGAAGATCGTTGGAAGCTTGCCGAAAGAAACTAGGCTTATCTTGCTTAGATTATGTCTTAGGAATTGTAGTTAGTACATGATTAGAGTTGGGATTGGGAGGTAATCTCATTAACTCTATTAGAGGCCAATTGGGCCTAAAGTTGGACTGGTTTGGGCTGGATTCAAGGCCCAACTAGGGTGCTAAAACCTTGGCCGATGGTGGTACCGCTTAGAGAATAGCACCCTAGGAATTATGGGCGTGGTACCACCCAGGTTGGGCGATGGTACCGTCAACAATAATGCTGCCTGTAGTGGTACCATCGGTAGTAATGCTGCCTGTGGTGGTCCCACCCCTATTAGGTGGTGGTACCGTCGAGTGGCAGATCCTACGGCGGTAGTACCGCTTAGGAACGACGGTGGTACCACCAGTACCCAGGAAACCTGGGATGAGGCCTTTTTAGGCTCCAAGTTTGAATCAATTTGAAGCTTATAAATACCCCTCTCATTCTTGATTAACAAACACAAGCACAGAGAGTTTAAAAGTGAGAAAACTCTATAGAAATCTCTTGAGAAATCCCCTCCTCTAGCTTAAACTTAGAATTTTGTTTAGAGAGGAGTGTGTGCTTGTAAAGGTTGTCTCCTAAACCTGTGAAAAGGAGGAGAGGGGTGTAAGAAGGAGATTGATCTTCACCTATTAAAGGAATATCAATAATGGATGCTAGTGGTCTTGATAAAAGAGGAATCGGCGGAGTGGATGTAGGTCACGATGACCGAACCACTATAAAAATCCGGTTTGTCTTTTCTTTTGTATAATTTATCTTACTGCAAATCTCCTTACCTTCTTACTATGCTTTTACTATGCCTATACTTGAATATGCTTTCAAGTTTTCGAAATCGATTTTTATCGTATGAAATGAAGAGATTTTTAGAATCGACGTGATTTGTACCGCTGCACTAATTCACCCCCCCCCCCTCCCCCCTCTTAGTGCTAACTCGTTCCTAACAAAAAATCATATTCAACAGTATAGATCTAAACACATTAACATTAGGTATCACTTCATATGAGATCTTATTAATGTTAGGATCGGAGCGGCACTAGAGGCGGGGGGGGTGAATTAGTGCAGCGGATTAAAACTCGTAAGTTTGAAAACAATTTCGTAAATGCATAGAGATTTCAATTCAACAAAGAATGACTTGGTAAAAGTAGCTCGAGTAAAGTAAGGAGATGATAACCAAAAGCTTGCTGTTATGTAAATAATGGTTTCAGAAAGGTAAACACTCACACATTTAAGGAACATACTAATTTAAAGTGGTTCGGCAAATGACCTACATCCACTTGTGAAGCCTTCTTCGAAGAGGCTCCCAATTTTCACTAGCAAATCACTTTGAAGAGGAAGGACAAATACCCCTCTTACAACCTTTTACAAGTGATTCATACTCTTACAGATTTTCAAAGAGAAAGAGGGAGATGAACACTTAAGCTATTGAAAACAAGACTTGCTAAAGACTTTGCTAAGGCTTTATATCAATCTCTAACTTCTCAAAGGTTATATTCTCTGCTCAGAATTGAGGGGTATTTATAGGCCCCAATAGGATTCAAATTTGGGCTCCAAATTTGAATTACTTTTGGGTTTCCCGATGCTGGCGGTGCCATCATTTGTCAGTGGCGGTGCCACCACCTGTCAGTGTCTGACACTGACAGTGTACTAGCAGTGCCACCACTGGACCTCTTGGGTTCTAAGTGGTGCCACTACCCAGTTCGATAGTACCACCGCCCGACCTTTTGGGTTACTAGTTGGGCTCCCAATTTGGCCTAAACCAGTTCAAATTTGGAACTAGTTGGCCCCTAACCAGGTTATAAGATTAACCCTTAATCCTAACCCAAATTACATACAAACTATGAAATTAAGACATAGTCCTAAGTAGATCTTTTAACCGGCAATGTCGAGTTTCCTTCCGGTGAGCTTTCCGGCGATCTTCCTACGGACTTCTGATTCACCCTCGGATTTCTTCCGGCGGACTCCCAGTAGGCTCCCGATCTTGTGGCGAGTTCAGCGAGTCTTTGGTAAATAGCCGAGCCTTCTCAGTGATCTCTATGAACCTCCGACGATCTCTTCAGCACACTTTCGAAAGCTTTGACAAGTCCCTGATTTCTTCTCGGTTGGTTCCGACAGCACTTCTGACGAATCTTCGGACTCTCAGTAGACTCTAGAACACCTATCGAACTTGACTCTGGTAGACTTGCTTTATGTCTTCAAGCTATCGTAGTTAATCCTGCAAACTTAAAACAAAACTTTAATTGAGACAATTAATCCTAAGCAATTAATCAAGTTGTCCGGCATGTCATTGGTCTCTCGATGCTTCGTCCAATTCTTCGGTGCATCATCCTCTCTTGCGGCCTATTACCCAATTAGCTAGTTGACTTTGCAACTCCAATATTCTTGGCACAATCTCCGCTCTTCTTGGCCCGATACCTGAATCCACAACCCAAAGCCTTTTGTCGATACGTCGATTGATCCACTAGCACGACGCCCAATCTTCTAACATACTCCTCTGGCACAACATGATTTTCTAGCTTTAATTGTCTCATCCTGATCGAAGTATCCTGCATCACTCAAAACATAAATTAAAACATAAACACATATCGATTGGTTTCATCATCAAAATACGAGATTCAACAATTTTCTCTTTTTTGATAATGACAACCAATTGATGACGGAGTTAACATTAACTCCCAGAGTTTAAACAAACTCCCTCTATCAATATGCCTTATTGATAGAAACTCTTGGATTCAAAAATCTAAGCAACATGTCATGATCAAATCATGCATGTCTTCAACATACTTTTCCCCCTTTGTCATTAACAAAAAGGAGAAGTTCCAACTCTTATATATTTAGAAATATATTCAATATATTGCATGAAAAACATAATATCAAGTTTTATCATTATACAATTTGTAAGCTTGAAAATTTAGCATGTGTGCTTTTCTTGAGATAGCAACTGTTTGCTTCTCTTTAGACTACAAGCTAGCAATTTTTATGATATGTAAGTTTTACCACATACAAGCTAGCAAAAATTTTGAAGGCAAATGCAAGATAGTTTTCTTGTGTAAGTTCATGATTCTTGCTTTCTATTGCAATATGCAAGTTGCAAGTTTTGCTTCTTGAGATAGGTAAAATAGCACTTTTACAATTTTTGTTTCTTAAGATAGGCAAGCTTATGATGTTCAAGATAGCAAGCTCTTTCTTCTCTTTTGAGAAGTGTTATTTTTGCTTTCTTAGCAAGATGCCAAACTAGCAAGAGACAATGTTTTACATGAGGCAAGCAAACAATTTGGCAAGTGTTACATTTGCATCTTCTCTTTAGATGTGCAAGAAAGTAAGCAAGTTTTTGCATTTTCTTGACTTGTGCAAGCTAGCTAATTTCTCTTTGAGATGACACTTTACATCAATTTAAGATAGCACATTAGCAACTCTTTCTCCCTCTTTGTCATTGGCAAAAAGAAAGGAAGATTCAAGTCATGAATATCAAAATAATAATTTTATCATAAATATTTCATCATTGCTTGTATCATTATCATACATTAAAGTATTGCATGCATAATACCAAATCATCATATATATTTTCAAAATATATAAACTCATCATTATATGCATGATTCCAAATCATCATTCATATTATTTCAATCATTGTTTAAATCATCACTATAACTCATCATGCATAAAATGTAAAATCATCTAACATGATTCAAACATTTATTTTCAAAATATTTATGACTGTTTTCATGTATAAGTATTCATAATACCGAACATTAAATCAATATTTTTAAGTATTTATCACTTCATGATTGTTGGTATCAAACATTTATCATTTAAAGCATTCATGATACACATCATATGCAATACATCACATACATCATCATAATAAAAAACATATGCATCATTCCAAATCATAAACATTTCAAATCATCATAGTATTAATCTGTCAAATTACATCCTGTCATGCATGATCATAACTTTTTCCCATTTTATCATTGCAAACAAGAAGGAATAAGGGAAGAACAAAATAGTGTAAAATATTTCAATTATTTCAAGGCATACATGCCATAAATCCAATGGCATCATGTGATGAAAGATAAGACCTCTTGAATTACAAAAGACATGATTCATTTTATCAAATCTCTTCTTTTTATAAATAACAAAAATTATAGGTTTACAAAGAAGAGATTGTGATTAAAAAAAAATCTCAAGTAGTAAATCCAAGAAATCAAGATCATAATTTGAATACAAACTCATTCAAATTCAAATTATCAAATTCATCAAAATCTCAACATTACTTTCAAGAAATTCAAAATGGTATACATAGATTTATCATAATAATCATCAAGATCAATAAGATAGAGAAAAATAATTTCTTAAGGAAAAAATATTTCCTCCTTTTAGTTGTTTCAATTCATATGAATTCATTTCATTTATGCCAAATAAAAACATGTATCATGTCTAAAATGAAAGTGTAAGATTTACTACAACAAAGATCAATAAGGCACTTTCATTATGATAAAAATCAATATTCCATAAATTGCAAGATTCATCATGCATAATTTCAAAATTTATTAAGCATGATCATTATTCATGACATTAAAATATGGTTTCAAAATGTGTAATATTTTCATTACATAATTTCATCATTATACATCATCATATTTTCAAATTCAAACATGCAAAATTTCAAAACTATGCCTTTCATTTTTCATGCATGATACAAATAACTCAATCATCATACATGATATTCAAGCATTCATAATATATCATTTTGGCAACATGATCATAGCTATTCAAATGATGGTATCTAAATGTCAAAATTCATTACATCCTATCATGTATGATTATTAACTTATCATTTGTATTTCATGCATTATTCAAAATATCAAGAGAATTTTGGTGATGAAATACACATTTCATGAATGCAAGGAATTTTACATAATAAAATTCAAGTCATAAATTATCAAGATGTCGAGTAGCATATCATGGTTAATTTGAATATATCATTTTTAGTGAATACTAAGAAGAATCATATCATGAAAGAATTTTGATTCATGGAAAAATTTCATGTATCGAATATCGAGAAATCAAGATGATAATTTATGTAAAAAAATATTACAAGTTATATTCAAGAGAAAAATCATCATTCATTTTTAACTCATTTAATTTGTCAAATCAATATCATGATTTTGATATAACTCATTTCAAATTCAAATCATCAAATCAAAATCATTTTCAAGAGATTCATATAAATCAACAAGATAGAGAAAAATAATTTTCAAGAACAATGCATTTCTCTTTTTAGTTATTTAAATTCATGTCATTTATGCCAAATAAAAATGTGTATCAACATTTAGGATCGAAAAATGAATTTTGTCACAAAAACCATCAACACCAATAAATCACAAAAATCATCATGTATAACTTTACAATCTCATGCATAAAATCATCAAATCATGGTATCAAAACTTCAATAGTTTCATTACAACATCAAGCAAGGTTTTTTTGAACAAAATTTTTAATTATTCTTATAGATATTTAAATTTTCTTTAGTTTTAATTTATATGATTGACTTTATATTAGCATGCTTCAAATTTTTGTTCTTATGTCAAAACCATACATCATGTTTCAAAACCAAAGACAAGGTTCATAAAATAATCATCAAGCCTTCCATTCAAAAGCCATGCATTATCATTGAAAATCAATATGGAAATCGTCAAAATACACATTCTTACTTCTCAAGCACATACATAAGATTAATCTTACTAGGTGTTTAAGCATTAGATTTATATCTAACATTTTATTGCATTAACATAACACATGTAATTTTTAAGAAAATTAATCCTAAACTAAATAAAAAATAACTCATGAAAGTATTATGTAATTTTGAAATAAATTAGGGTGATTTCGATTACCACATCGTTGAAAGTGGTTGAGGCATAGTTTGCCACCACACCTTTCTTGATTTTCTTGTCATCTTCGGAGGAGCTCGATTCATCCCAATTCTTGTTCTTTTTCTTGCGCTCAAAGCAAGTAGTTCTGTTCTTTTTATTCTTAAATTTTTGTTTCATTAACTTTTTAAATTTATTAGTTTGGAGTTCAAGTTCACCATCACTTGAGCTTATGTTTAAGTAGTCTTCATATGTTCTATGTCCCAAATCCTTCCTGTCCTTTGGAAGGTTGTTCTAGAGTTTTCTTTTTATTACATTATTCATTTCGTCGGTCATTAAAGACCCAATTAGTTCTTCGAGAGGAAATGTTTTAAGGTCCTTGGCCTCTTGAATGGTCATAACTTTTAGATCCCAATTCTTTGGAAGGAATCTTAAAATTTTAGTTACTAGTTCAAAGTTAAAAAAATCTTTACTAAGAGCTTTGAGTCGATTGATAACATCCGTGAAACGGGTATACATGTCTCCGATTGACTCACTTGGTTTCATTTGGAAAAGTTCATAAAAATGCACAAAAATATTGATTTTGGACTCTTTCACTTGGCTAGTGACTTCATGAGTGACCTCAAGAGTTCTCCAAATATCAAAAGCCGAATCACAAATCGAAACACGATTAAATTCATCTTTATCAAGTGCACAATATAAAGCATTCATAGCCTTTATATTTAGAGAAAATATCTTCTTCTCCAAATCATTCCAATGGTTCATTGGAAGAGAAGATATTTCAAATCCATTTTCGATTATATGCCATAAATTCAAATCCAAAGAAAGTAAAAAAATTATTATTCGAGTTTTCTAATAAGTGTAGTCCGTCCCATTGAAAAAGGGAGGACGAATGAGAGAGTAACCCTCTTGAAGGCCGAAAAGAGCCATTTCTATTTGGGTGTTAAACCAAAGTAGAAAACCGTAGCTCTGATACCAATTGTTAGGATCGGAGCGGCACTAAGAGAGGGGGGTGAATTAGTGCAGCAGATTAAAACTCATAAGTTTGAATATGATTTCGTAAATGCATACAGATTTCAATTTGACAAAGAATGACTTAGTAAAAGTAGCTCGAGTAAAGTAAAGAGATGATAGCCAAAAGCTTACTGATATGTAAATAATGGTTTTAGAAAGGTAAACACTTATACATTCAAGGAACACACCAATTTAAAGTGGTTTGGTCAAATGACCTACATCCACTTGCGAAGCCTTCTTTGATGAGGCTCCCAACTTCCACTAGCAAATCACTTTGAAGGTAAAGGACAAATACCCCTCTTACAACCTTTTACAAGTGGTTCACATCTTATAGATTTTCAAAGAGAAAGAGGGAGGTGAACACTTAAGCTATTGAAAACAAGACTTGCTAAAGACTTTGCAAGGCTTTATCTCAATCTCTAACTTCTCAAAGGTTGTATTTTCTGGTGAGAATTGAGGGGTATTTATAGGCCCAAAGAGGATTCAAATTTGGGCTCCAAATTTGAATTACTTTAGGGTTTCCCGATGCTGGTGGTGCCATCGCCTGTCAGTGTCTAATAATGATAATGTACTGGTGGTGCCATCGCCCAGTCTGACGGTGCCATCGTTGGACCTCTCGGGTCCTGGGCGGTGCCACCACCGGACCTCTCAGGTTTTAGGTGGTGCCACCACCCGACCTTTTAAGTTACTGGTTGGGCTCCCAATTTGGACCAAACCAGTTCAAATTCAGGCCCAGTTAGCCCCTAACCAGGTTATAGGATTAACCCTTAATCCTAACCCTAATTACATGCAAACTATGAAATTAAGACATAGTCCTAAGCAGATCTTTTAACCGGCAATGTCGAGTTTCCTTCCGGTGAGCTTTCCGGCAATCTTCCTACAGACTTCCGATACACCCTCGGATTTCTTCTGGCAGGCTCCCAATAGGCTCCCGATCTTATAGCTAGTTTAGCGAGTCTTTGGTAAATAGCCGAGCCTTCTCGGTGATCTCCGCGAACCTCCGACGATCTCTTCGGTGGACCTCTAAAAGCTTCGACAAGTCTCCGATTTCTTCTCGGTTGGTTCCGGCAACACTTCCAATGAATCTTCGGACTCTAAGCAGACTCTCGAACACCCATTGAACTTGACTCCGGTAGACTTGCTTTATGTCTTCAAGCTATCGTAGTTAATCCTGTATACTTAAAACAAAACTTCGATCGAGACAATTAGTCCTAAGCAATTAATCAAGTTGTCTGGCATGTCATTGGTCTCTCGACGCTTCATCCGATTCTTTGGCGCATCGTCCTCTCTTGTGGCTTATTGCCCAATCGGCTAGTTGACTCCGCAACTCTAATATTCTTGACATAATCTTCGCTCTTCTTGGCCCAATGCCTGAATCCATAGTCCGAAGCCTTCTGTCAATACATCGATCGATCCACTGGCCCGACGTCTAATCTTCTGACATGTTCCTCCAACCCAACATGAATTTTCTGTTTTAATTGTCTCATCCTGATCGAAGTATCCTGCATCACTCAAAACGTAGATTAAAACATAAATACATATCGATTGGTTTCATCATCAAAATATGAGATTCAATAGTTAATAATCATGATGTAATATTAGAGTTTATTAATACAAAACATCAATTAGCTGATATCTTTACAAAACCCTTAAATGAAGAACGATTTGATTTCATTAGAAGGGAATTAGGGATGTTAAATTGTCCAAATGCATGAATTTATTAAATTTTTATTTTTGGACTTTCTTGATCACTCACCTAAATCATGATCTTATAGTATACGAAATGAGCCATATGCATTTTTCCATAGAAGTTTTTATGATGTTTGCGTACAAATGATGAATCATGAACTTATGGTAAACATTTTACAATACGAGTTCAATATAACATTTGAGTATGGTATGCATTTTATATAATGAATCATGAATGTACAATCTTCAATACAAATTTTCTTTTTTTACGATACGAATTTTACATGATAAGGTTGTATGGTTCATAACAATAAAAATCTTGCATGATAAGGTCGTGTGGTTATGTGCGAATTGGGATCACCACCCTCCGCCCCCCCAAACAACTATATGAGCAGTGCTTACTACCTATAAGCGATGGCACCGCCCAGCTGGTGGTAGCACTTCCAGTTGTCACGGGTGGCAAGCGGTAGCATCGCTCAGCTAGCGGTGCCATCGCCCGCAACCTGCCCCCTTATAAACTCAAGTTAGGGTTGGCGGTAGAACCGACCCCAACACATTCTGCACTCCTCCAAATAGCTCCAAACCTATTGCTCTCCCTCTAGCACCTCAAAATTCCCCACTTCCTACTAGATTAAGGATCAATCTCTGATATTCTTTTAAAGATCACTAGAAAGGAGAACTAATAAGGTAATCTCTATACCAAATTACTTCTCCTTTGTATTACTTATTCTAGCTCCTTATTTGCCTTCATTATTATAGTCTCAATGAGTTCTAGAAGATCCTCAAGGGACAAAGGAAAGAGGAGATTAGATGAAATTATGACTCCTTACTTTTCAATTCTAATCAACATGCCCTAAAATTTTTATCCATAAAGTCTAGACATGTTCATAAGGGTAAATATGTTGATTTAGATGAATTAAGTGATTTGAAACCTATTCAATGGTTTGCTAATCTAGACATTCTCCCAATCCTTCAAATGAGTGAACCTATCTACCCTAGACTTGTTAGGCTATTTTATAACAATTTACATGTAGATGAAGATGAAAGGGTATCTACCTATCTATTAGGCATTATATACCCATTACAGATAGAACTATTTGCAACATCATAGGAATTCTGGTAAAAGAAAGAGGGTGTTATTTTAGAGGACAATGGGATGATGAAACAGTTGGAACTAACTTATGTTGATGCCTTAGGAATAATTTTTGGCAATCCCAACTTAATGATTCTTCCAAAAAGCTGTGAATATTTACTACCTTTAAACACCAAAATACTTCATTACATCCTGATAAGTATCATTCTCCTAAAGCAATATCATCATGATGAAGTAAGCCAAATAGAACTAGGTACTATGTATTGGATTATGAAGGGACATAACAATTGTTTTGGTTATCTAATCCAACAAAACATAATTGAACTATCAAAAAAGGACATGATGCTTCCATATGGTGGCTTTATCACAAGACTACTTCATGCCTATGATATTGTCATTCCACCCGACGAAGAAGTTATAAAACTAAACAGATTTAGTATCATAAATAGAAATATACTTCGACATATGAGATGTATATTCAGAAATGGTATATGGACTAGACTACCTAGAAGGACTGATCCCCTCCAACCTGAACCAGAACCTGAAACACTAATGTTTAGGGTTAATCTATCTCCTCCAACTGGTCCCTTTGAGGAATCACCTCCAGTAGAGCAAGCACTTCCCTCATCTATCGACAATATAGGGACTCGGATGGATTGATTTGAATAATGTCAAGATCGACTTGAATAATGCCAAGATCAAATTTTGACTGAGTTATAGTAGATTCATCAATAACTCAATACCTTGTTTAGATATTTTAACTAGCCACCACCTGAATAATTAATTGTGACTTTTTACTGATGACAAAGAGGGAGAAATGGATGAAATCCTCTTCTTTTATTTTGCTTACTTTGATGTTGTAATCCTATGTTGTTTACCTTGATGTTGTAAACTTAAAATGTTACTTACTTTGATGATTACAATTTTGTGCATTGATTTCCATGTTATCTCTTCAAAATGATGAGTATGATATCATGCCTACCTTGATGTTGAAAATTTCTGTCAATATCATGCTTATTTTGATGTTGAAAATTTCTATATTTTGACTTGAAAACGGATGTCATGCCTTGACATCATTTTGATAAATAGTTAGCATTTCATTTTGAGAATGTTAGATCATGATAGGAATCATGATATACATGTTGATAAGTTTAATGAACTTAACTTAGTGGTTTAATTCTTGAATTCAAAGGCCTTGAATTCAAGAATGCCTTCTCTCAATTATGGCATATTGATTGGGGGAGTTAAGATTAACTCCACCAATTGGTTGTCATTATCAAAAAGGGGGAGATTGTTAAATCTCGGATTTTGATAATGAAATCAATTGGTAAATTATTTGATCTAATCCTTATGTTGAGATAAGTGTGTAGGATTAACTACGATAGTAGTAAGGCGTAAAGCAGATAATGGGCCGGAGTCAATTACTCGAATGATATACCGGGAGCTCGCCGAGAGTTCATTGTGAGATCATCAGAAGGATGTTGGAAGACTCGTCGGGAGTTTGCCAGAAGCTCGCCGGAAGACTCGTTGAAAAGTTTGCCAAAGGATCGCTGAGTAAAAAATTCATATACTGGACCATGCTTGCCTTAATCGTAGTTAGAATGATAATTAGAGTTGATTTGGGAGGTAATCTTATCAACTCTGTTAGGGGCCAACTGGGCTAGTTTAGGCTAAATTTAAGGCCCAACCAGGATGCTGAATTCCTAGCTAGTGGTGGCACCACCTGGAAAGCAGCACCCGAGGTGGTCTGGGCAATGGCACCGCTGACAGTTAATGCTGCCAGCGATGGTACCGCCCCTGTCAAGCGGTGGTACCGTTAGAGCTCGGTCTCCGAGCTCTATCAGGTGGTGGTACCACCGAGTGTTAGGTGTCAAGCAGTGGTACCGGCTAGTAATGGTGGTGGTACTGTCAATACCTTGGAAATCCGGGAGGAGACACTTTTTGGCTCCATATTTGAAAGTCATTGGGGTCTATAAATATCTCACCCTTTTCTACATGAAAGCTATTGGCATAATCTTGAGTTCTTGAGTCTTAAAGTGTTGTAAAAGAAAAGAGTTCTCCTCCTTCATCTCTTAGCCTTGTAACCATCTAAGAAAGAGGAGTGAGACTTGTAAGGGTTATCTCCTAAACCCGGTAAAAGGAGAAAGAGCTGTAAAAGGTGGTTGGCCTTCACTTATTGAAGGAAGGCCTTTAATGGACGATAGAGACCTCGTCGGAGAAGGAATCCGAAAGTGGATATATGTCACATTGAACGAACCACTTTAAATTATGGTTTGCATTTTATTTATGCAATTTATGTTACTGTAAATCTCCTTAATCCTCTCTTGCACTTTTATGAAAGCTTTCAAGTTCATAATCTCTCTGAAATAGATTAAATTGAAACCATTTTCATCGGAATCAATTTTAATCGAAATAAATATTTGTTTAAAATCAAAAAAAAATTCCACTACACTAATTCACCCCTCCTCTTAGTGCCGCTCTTGATCCTAACACCCATATGGCAATGTACGACCCAACCCATGTGGTTAGATACAATCCAGTTTATGTAGCCATATATGACTCAGCCCATGTGGTAAGGTACAACCCAACCATGTGGCCAAGCATGAGTTAGCTCATGTAGTTGGGTACGACTCAGTCCATATGGTCATATATGACTCCAACTCATGTGTCTATATACAACCAACTCGCAAGCCAAGCATAGCCTAGTTCAATAGTGAAGCTTAGCCTAATCTATGAAGTTAAGCTTGTCCAACTATGCGATTAGCATTAGACATATCATTATTTCTCTATATAGCCCGTTGTACCTCAACTCAACCTATTACTTGGAATAAGTATATGCAATGTATATAACCCATCCAAGACTTAGGTGGGTTGATTCGATTTGGGCTAGCACTATATGACATAGTATAATTTCCTCTCCCTCTATTAGTTTGAGCTTGTTAATTGACTAAATTAGACATGTTTGATTGGTTAAAGTCAGTTTAGGGTGGTTCCTGTTAGGATCAAGAGCACTAAGAGGGGAGGGTGAATTAGTGCAGCGGAAAACTTTCAACGTTTAAAACTGCATTCGTACGACAAAGCTGATTTCAGTAGAAAAGTCAATTTGTAAATTTCTTTGACTTAAAATCAAGTAAGAAGTAGTTAAAATAAATCTATAAAGGCAGTTTGCAGTTATGATGAAAATCAGAATGTAAGCGCAAACTGAAATATGATGTTCATACGGTAAAAGTGATTTCAGTAGAAAAGTCGATTCGTAAATCACTTTAACTTGTGATTAGGCAAGAAGCAGTTAAAAAGAATCTGTTAAGGCAGTTTGCTGTTGTGATGGAAATCCGAATGTAAGTGCAAACTGAAATACGATGTTCGTACGAGAAAAGTAATTTACGTCTAAACACGATTCGAAAAATATTGAGCTTGGAAACGCAATCGTAAAAGCGCAGAAGGCAGTAAGCTATGAAGGAGGTTTGCAGTAAGGATAATAAGCTCAAAGTAAATGCAAACCAGAGAGCAGCGCGATTTATAGTGGTTCGGTCAATCTTGACCTACATCTACTTTTGGCTTCCTCCACCGATGAGGTCACCGACGTCCACTAGAGGCCTTCCTTCAATAGGCGAAGGCCAACCACCCTTTTATAGATTCACTCCTTTTGATGGGCTTAGGAGACAACCCTTACAAACTTTTCTCTCCTCTCTTGAAATATCTGAACTTGGAAGAAAAGAGGGAGAAGAACCTTTAGCTTATTACAACATTTTTGAGCTCAAAAATCTCAAAGTAAGATCAGGATTTTGGTGATTTTTCGTTCCTCTTTCATTGCTGAAAGAGTGGGGTATTTATAGGCCCCAAACCAGTTTGAATTTCGAACTCAAAACTATCAATTCCCAGAATTTCGGGGTCTGACGGTTGCACCACCTGACAGGGCTCGAAGACTGAGCCTCTAGGCGATGCCACCGCTTGTCAGGGGCGGTTGCACCGCCTGGCAGAGCTCGTAGACTGAGCTCAGGCGGTTGCACCGCTGTCAGAGGCGGTTCCACCACCCAGCCAGAACTCGGAGACCGAGCCCTAGGCAATGCCACCGCCGACCCAGGTGATGCCACCTCTGGGCGAGAGATTTGGGTCCGAATGGGTTGATCCATTCGACCCAATTTGGTTCTTTCAAGGGCCCAATTGCCCCTAGATTAAGTTAATGGGATCACCTCCCAATTCTAACTTAATCATCATGCTAACTACGACTTTTACTATAGCTTGCTCCGGTGCGTCAATCGCTTCTTCCGGCGAGCTTCCGGCGAACTTCCGGCGAACATCCGACGGTCCTCCGACGATGCTCTTACGGACTTCCGGCATACTCCTGGACTTGCGACGATCCACTTGGCGAGTTCTAACGAGCTTCTTTTGGCAAGCTCCTGGACTTCTCGGATTTGTTCCCGCAGAACCTCCGACAATCGTCCGGACTTCCGTCAAGCTCTCGAACTCCCAACGTGATCATAGTCCTGACTCCGACGCAACTGCTGCTGCATGTCTTACTTTCATCGTAGTCAATCCTGCACACTTATCTCAACATATGGATTAGATAACAAATGACAATTGATGTCATCATTAAAATCCAAGATTCAACAATCTCCCCCTTTTTTATGATGACAATCAATTGATAACAGAGTTAACCTTAACTCCCCCTATCTATGTGCCATAATTGAGATAAGTCATTCTTGAATTCAAAGCCTTTGAATTCAAGAGACATATTGATAAGTTAAAGTCATTTAACCTTATCAATACTCCCATCATGATTCTTATTATGATGTATCTCTCTGTATGATGTCAAGACTCGACATCCATTTTCAAATGTGAATTGTTGTAATGATAGCAATTTATCATATGGAAAGATATCAACATGTAAAATTACAATGCAAGTTCTTGATATCTTAATATGATGCAAATATGGCAATCACAGCAAACATGACATAGCATCAATAATCATATATCTGTTTCTTTCAACATAATATGGCATTTATAGCATCAATTCATATACTTCTCCCCCTTTGTCATCAATAAAAAGGAGAACGATATAAGCATCTTTTGAATATACATGTGATGCCATAAGTAGGTTCATGTCATTTATAGGATACAAACATCTCAAGAAGACCATGACATGGAGATTATCTACATAGAGTGAAAACTTCTTCCTTTTTATTTGTTATTATTCTTTTTGCATGAAGGAGGAAAGCCATTTGTATAGTTCAAATCGATAGCATGCTTTACAAGGATGAGGATATTTATGTGAGTAAAGTCCTTGCAAAAAAAATATATATATATCTTCCTTTTACAAGAAGGAATCATCAAATTTATTTCTCAAATGCAATATTTTTCACATGATAAGTCTAAAGGCCATAAATTTGCTAGATAATTTTTTTTGTCAAGAATTAATGATGTGAATCAAAATCTAAAAGAGAATAATGAAATCCGATTAGAACCAAAAATTTAATTTAACACTTTCATGCAAGACTATGAGGGCATGCTCATCGTTGTATTAATTTTCAACATGTTATTTTTGGCATATAATGGCGATTAAGTGATTTGATCATTCAATCAATAAAGTCCAAATAATAATTTTAACAAGTTTATGCACTCGGACACATCAATATTCCTAATTCTCTTCTTATGAAATCAAATTGTTCTTCACTTAGAGGTTTTGTAAAAATATCAGCTAGTTGATGCTTAGTATCTATGAATTCTATAATTACATCATGATTAGTAACATGATCTCATATAAAGTGATGTCTAATATCAATATGTTTTGTTCTTAAGTGTTGAATGGGATTCTTTGTTAAACCTATTGCACTCGTGTTATCACATTTAATGGGAATGTTTTTAAGATGGACTTTATAATCTTCTAAGGTATTTTTCATCCACACAACTTGTGCACAGCATGCACTAGCTACAATATATTCAGCTTCAGTCGTTGATAGAGCAACCGAGTTTTGTTTCTTAGATGACCAGGAAACAAGGGAATGTCCCAAAAATTGACATATTCTTGATGTGCTTTTTCTATCTAGTCTACACCTGGCAAAATCCGCATTAGCATAAGAAATTAACTAAAAATTTTTGGATTTTGGATACCATAATCCTAGATTTGTGGTTCCTTTAATATATCTAAGTATTCTTTTAACCGCTTTGAGATGAGATATCTTAGGGTTCGATTGAAACCTAACACAAAGTCCTACACTGAATATGATATCTGGTCTGGTTGTAATGAGGTAAAGTAAACTTCCTATCATACCCCTATAAGTTTTTTGATCAAAGCTTTCTCCACTTTCATCAACTTCCAACTTCATGGAGGTGCTCATAGGAGTGTTAACAGCTTTTGAGCTATTCATATTGAATCTATTTAGCAGATCTAGGGCATATTTAGTTTGACTAATAAAGATGCCATTGCTTAGTTGCTTAATTTATAAGCCTAAGAAAAAGGTTAATTCTCCCATCAAACTCATTTCAAATTCGAGACTCATAGTTTTAGCAAAAGATTCACAAAGAGATTCATTCGTAGAACCGAAGATAATGTCATCAACATAGATCTGAACATTGAGAAAGTTATTTTCAAAATTTTTGATAAATAATGTAGTATCGACCTTGCCTTTTGTGAAATTATTTTTAATAAGAAAAGTACTTAGTCTGTCATACCAAGCCCTTGGGGCTTGTTTTAAACCATAGAGAGCTTTGGTTAATTTAAATATATGATTAGGGAGGCTATTATTTTTAAATCCGGGAGGCTGTTCAACATAAACTTCTTCATAAATAAAGCCATTTAGAAAAGCGCTTTTAACATCCATTTGAAATAACTTAAAATTATTATTACTAGCATAGGCAAGGAACATCCTTATGGCTTCTAATCTAGCCACAGGAGCAAAGGTTTCTTCGTAATCGATACCTTCTTCTTGGTTGAAACCTTTGGCCACTAGTCTAGCCTTGTTTCTCACCACGATACCATATTCATCTTGCTTGTTTCTAAAGACCCATTTAGTACCAATAACTAAATGGTCATTTGGCCTAGGAACAAGCTTCCACACCTCATTTCTCTCAAATTGATTTAACTCATCTTGCATTGCGATAATCCATGAATCATCTTTCATGACTTCGTCAATACATTTAGGTTCAATTTGGGAGAGAAAAGCGGCGTTGGCACAAGAATTTTTAAAAGATAAACGTGTTTGAACCCTCTTAGATGTGTCTCCTAGGATTAGCTCCTTAGGATGATCATCTACATATTTCCAGTTCTTAGGTAAGGAAGTTTCGGAAGTGGATGCATCCAAGTTGCTAGTTGGAGAAGAGGTTTCATTTAAATTCAAAGAATCAAAATTAACATCATCATCAAAGTCATTTTTCTTGATTTCGAAAATCTCATTGAAAACAACATGAATAGATTCTTCTATTATTAAAGTCCTTTTATTGAAGATACGAAAAGCTTTAGAAACCGAAGAATAACCAAGAAAATTTCCTTCATTGGATTTAGCATCAAATTTTCCTAAGGCATCTTTCTCATTCAAGATAAAACACTTACACCCAAAAACTTTAAAATATGAAACATTGGGTTTTTTATTGTTTCACAACTCATAGGGAGTTTTGGTGAGTAAGGGTCTTACTAAAACTCTATTCAAAATATAGCATGTAGTGTTTACAGCTTCGGCCCAAAAATATTTGGGTAGGCTTTGTTCATTCAACATGGTTCATGCCATTTCTTGTAAGTTTCTATTCTTTCTTTCTACTACTCCATTTTGTTGAGGATTTCTTGGAGTAGAGAAGTTGTGGTTGAATCCATTAGATTCACAAAATTCTTGAAAATCACGGTTTT
Organism: Musa acuminata AAA Group; assembly: GCF_036884655.1. Lineage (NCBI taxonomy): Eukaryota > Viridiplantae > Streptophyta > Magnoliopsida > Zingiberales > Musaceae > Musa > Musa acuminata. The sequence continues at coordinate 37,564,494 of NC_088335.1, read as the reverse complement.
GAAATTCACCACCGTGATCACTTCGAATTGATGAAATCATAAAACCTTTTTCATTTTGAACAAGTTTGCAATACTTGGTGAAATATCTAAAGCATTCATTTTTGTGTTTCAAAAAATAAGTCCATGTGTATCTACTATAGTCATCTACAATAACGAGGGCGTATTTGCTACCTCCTAGGCTTGATGTAGAGATTGGTCCGAACAAGTCCATATGGATCAATTGTAAGGGCCTTGATGTGCTTATTTGATTCTTAGATTTGAAACTACTCTTAATCTGTTTTCCTAATTGATAAGCATCATACACATTATCTTTGATGAACTTGATGTGAGGAATTCCTCGTATAAGTTCTTTGGATGATATTTGAGTAATTAGTTTCATACTAGCGTGACCAAATCTTCTATGCCATAGCCAAGCATCCTCATTTAAAACCGAAAAACACATTTCATTACACAAATCATTGATGTCAATGGTGTATACATTATTTTATTTTAATGCAATCATAGATGTGTTGTTGTGTGATTTTTTAAGGATGCATGTATTAGATTCGAATTGAACAATATATCCTTTATCACATAATTGACTAATGGTCAAGAGATTATGTTTTAAACCATCAACTAACAAAACATCTTCAATAAAGAAGTTGGATTTGTTACCTATGGTTCCTTTGCCAATGATTTTACCCTTGTTGTTGTCTCCGAATGTGACATAGCCTTCGTCTATGCTAGTGAGCTTAGAGAATTGAGATGGATCTCCGGTCATATGCCTTGAGCATCCACTATCAAGGAACCATCTCTTGCTCCTAGTTTGTGATGGTGTATGTCTCTACAAGAAAGGATAATTTTTAGGTACCCATTTACTTTTGGGTGCCTCAAAAGTTGATCTATATTGTTCGTCATGTTGTATAGAGTTTATCATGGTTCCTTTAGGAACCCAAATTAATTTGTTCGGACTAATTTTCTTGAATGGACAATAACGCGTTTTGTGTCCATGCTTGCAACAAAAGTTGCATTTACTTTGGTGTCGAATATGTAGGATGGGGCCTTTTATGAAGGTGGTTGGATTTTGGTGAGAATTTCTCACAAATCCGATTCCATTTCTTTTAGGAACGTGACCCTTGTTTGTAAGGATCATGTTCAAAGACTTGTTACCAATCTCAAATTTCTTCAAGGTGTCCATGAGTAGCAAGTTTTGCTTTTGGATAGTTTCTATATCATGGCATTTGATACAAGAGCCTAAACTATCATGATATTAAGTCTTTAACTTATCGAATTCATGATTAAGACTATCATGCTCCTTTTTTAACAATTTGTATTTTCAACTAATAATCTTGCATTCATCAAATAAATCATGGAAGGTATTTAATAGTTCATCAAATGATAAATCTGCATCAATTAAATTTGTTAACTCCTCTCCGATGGCCATTAAGGCGTAATGAGCAACTTGCTCGGTGTTGGACTCCTCTTCTCCGGATGCGCTCGAATCATCCCATGTTGCTTTGAGTGCCTTCTTCTTTGATGTTCTTTTCTTGGCTTAGGGACAATCACTCTTGTAGTGTCCCGGCTTTTTGCACTCATAGCAAATAACTTGGTCCCTTTTGGGTTCAAGTTTATTTTTTGCATCATTTTTAAACTTGTTTCTTTTAATAAATTTTTTGAATTTCCTTGTTAGAAGTGCCAAGTCATTGTCACAGTCCTCATCACTTAGTTTTCTCCTCAAGTGGTCATTTAAAGTTCTAAGTGCCATATTCTTCCTATTCTTTGGAAGGATGTCTTCTTGCTCTTCATGAGCCTTGCATGTCATTTCATAAGTCATTAATGACCCGATTAGTTCTTCAAGAGGGAAGTTGCTTAAATATTTAGCCTCTTGAATAGCAGTGACTTTAGGATCCCAACTCTTAGGAAGGGATCTTAGAATCTTATTTACGAGCTCAAAGTCCGAAAAGCTTTTGCCGAGTCCTTTTAGACCATTGACGACATCCGTGAAACGGGTGTACATGTTGCCAATAGTCTCGCTCGGTTTTATTCGGAAAAGTTCGAAAGAGTGTATCAAAAGATTGATTTTTGACTCTTTTACTCTACTTGTGCCTTCATGATTCACTTCGAGTGTATGCCAAATATCAAACGCGGTTTCACAAACCAAAACATGATTAAACTCATTTTTATCAAGTGCACAAAATAAGGCATTCATAGCCTTTGCATTAAGAGCGAAAGTCTTCATCTCCAATTCATTCCAATCGATCATTGGAAGAGAAGATTTCGAAAAACTATTTTCGACAAGATTCCAAAGTTCAAAATCCATCGAAATAAGAAAGATCCTCATTCGGGTCTTCCAATAGGTGTAGTCCGTCCCATTGAATATGGGTCGACGTGTAATAGAATGGCCCTCTTGGTTTCCGGCATATGCCATCTCTCTTAGGTTTTAATCCGTTTGAGAGTGAACCCTGCTAGTTATAGGTGCCCAACAAGCCAATCACATGAGTGATGGCACGTATGACTTGATACAGAATCTTTTTGCTTATTATATTTTGGCGTATATCATTTTATAATCATTGCATAAATGCATACATATATTGTGATGTCCTTGGATTTGTGCAATGGGAATCGGATCGTGATGAGATCACGATAGTGAGATCGATTCACCTTTAAACACATATCCTAAATAATCCCGGTCATAGGTTACTCGAGAGGGATATTGTGATAACCAGATAGACTGGTGTGCTATATACCCATCCATATGATGGATGCAGCTGGTCTCATAGCTGCTTGTGTAGGGACACTAGGGATACAATACAGGTGCTCATTGGAGAATGAGTTCATTGATTGATCCGCTTACGGAATGCTGGATGGTTGATGATGCCTTATTGTCAGACAGTGATTCCGTAGTCCTAGTGGTGTATCTGGTCCTTAGACTTGAGACACCAAGGATGTCCTGTATGAGTGCTCCACTCTTTGATACCAGACTTATAGGTTTGGCTGTCCCAGATCTAGTACAGCTGGTCATTGGGAGTGGTAGTCGACCTTACGAGGGCTATTGAGTGTCGATAGAGGATCATCCACTCTCGGCGTCATGAGAGGAATATCCCATGTGTTCTTGCTCAGACAAATCCCTGGCCAGGGTCATTCGGGTTGAGGGAGAAAGAGTTCTCCGGGAGAATCCGATTAGAGCGAGACTCGAGTAGAAACCGTATGGGTCTGACAACACCATGCTCGATATACGGTCTCTGGGATATTAGATGGATGAGGGACTATAGGTACACGGTAACTAAAGACAGACAGGTCCAATGGATTGGATTCCCCTATATCGTCTGAGGACTATGGCGTAGTGGCCTAGTACGTCCGTAGTCGATGAGTCAAGTGAATTATTACAGAGATAATCATTCACTAAGTTAGAAGGAGTTCTGACATGTATGACTCGCGGCCAGCTCGATATTGGGCCTAGAGCGTCACACACATATGGTAGGCATTGCGATGAGTAGAGGTTCGGATATGAGATATCCGACGGAGCCCTTGTCTTATTGGATGCAGATCCAATACCCACTAGGGGAGGACCCATTAGGGTTTGACAAGGGACCTCTATAAATAGGAGGAATTCAGAGCCCCATAGGCTAGAGAGCTCTTGCTTGCCTTTCCTATTCTCCTCTCTCTCTCCACCTCAAAATAGGCCTAGAGTTTTGAGTAGCGTCGTCACAACCCTACTGTGTGGCTCACCGCTAGAGTGGAGGATGCTTGACCTCCTTCACCCTCTCTTAAGGATCTGTAAGGAAACAGGGATATACGATCTCCCTAGGTAACACAATCTACTCTAAACGCAGTTTCATGTTTCGCGGATTTTGCGTACCAATCTTCGCACGACGACGAACATCTCTTTGGGAATCGGGGATTTTGTTTTCTTGATCTTCCGCTGCGCATGTGATGTCGCCCCCAAAGATTTCCCAACAATGGTATCAGAGCCAGGTTGTTCGTGCGAATGATTAGTTTTGAACTACGTTTGTTATGTTTAGGAAGAATTTTGACATCAAAATTGTTGACGGAAAAACAAGGAAGGGCAGCAACAGTTGCTGCCCTCGATCTGCGTACGTGCAGCGTAGACGAAGGCGGGCAGCACAGGGGCTGCGTCTGCTGCAGCCGGCCGGCGGCCTGCTTGCAGCAGGCCTACTACCGGCAGGGCTGGCAGCCCACGAGCAGAGGTGCCGCAGGGCAACGGCGCTTGCCGCCGTAGGGCAGTGTCGCCTGCCGTCGCTGCTCCCGCGGGCGAAACCCCCCCACAGGGGCGGTCGCCCGGCGGGACAGCGCCGCCTGCGGAGGCGGCGGCGCCCACCTGCAGCGGCAGCACCGCCAGCGTGCGTGCCGCCTGCAGGCGAGGATAGTGCCCTCGCCCCGCCGCACAGGCCGCCGGCGGCAGGGTGGCGGCGGCGGCAGCAGCGAAAAGGGAAAAGGGCATTAGGGTTTTCTAGGCAAAAGATAGTTTTGCCCCTCGGAATTTAAGAAATTCCAGTTTTTGTTTTTTGTCCAAATTATGAAAATACCCCTATGAATTCAGAAATTCCCTATAATGTCCCAGATTTCAAAAAAAATTAATTAATTAAAAATTTAGTTGATTATTATTTTTTTATTATTATCTAGTAGTCCTACATGATAATGATTATTTATACATGTGATGTTTGTTGTGTGGACGGATGATCATAGACCGTGTGATGTGTGTACTTATGATTATTATTATTAAGGTCTGTGAGCCTCCATTATATTTCTCATTTATTGTCGGGCCTGCGTGCCTATGATTAAGTTGTAATCACATGAGGAGGTGCAACGGGAGCATGGATGCGATAGCGGGACCCATGAGACGGACGATCGTGATGCATGAAGATACATCAAGATGTCGACGGAACCGACGAGGACGAGATGGACGATCACAGGGCATGGAGATGCACCGTTGCACACATAGATCTTGATGTGAGTGATTAGGCCTATTGGCTCGGGCCTAATCATATTAGGTTATGGTCCATGATCATCTGGTGTAATTACTTATACAAATACTAGATATGTATATATATTTGCTTGCGATGTAGATATATATTAAATATGTATATGTGTGACATGTCATATTAGGAAACCAAATCATAGAAACATCTCTCGATAATATTAAGTCGGTAAACGTGAGGCAATTAGATTGACCCACGTGGCCTTCCATCGTTATAAGTAGGAACCGATTCCCGATGTAGGTTGAGTTGGTCGAGTCCCTCGAGACTCACCTATATCGTGATTCGCTATCTTGCTTACGACATAGAGATGTCACCGGTGACCTGAGGGCATGGTATACTTGGTCGAGTCCCTCGAGGGTATATCATCAAATTAGACTCTTTTTGTAACGAAGGTGTTGACTTAACCGAGCACAATGGTTTGTCGAGTCCCTCGAGACCATGGTGATTCGGAGGCTGAACAGGACGGGAATCAAAAGGAGTTGTGATCGACAAGAGTTGCCTACCTTTTAGGCTTAGTGTGATTGGTCGAGTCCCTTGAGGTTACACTAAGACGCTGGTTGGATCCTGATCCCCACTAGAAGTCTGCCGGAGACTTCCGTTTCACGTGCTGAGGGTGTCGCGTGACTCGTTAGTAAAATAGTGGGAGCATATTAAGATAGAAGTCCATATCTTAATAATTTATTTTTTGCAAAATCTGCATGTTATTCATTTCTACTACATCTTTATTTTCAGAAAAAGTCGCTTTCAAATCCCTTACGTGGCATACTTGATGTCAACCGCCTCAATGGTCCAAATTATACGGATTGGCTCCGTAACTTGAGAATTGTTCTCACAGTGGAGAAAATCGTGTACGTCCTTTATACAGTGATGCTTGCGCTCGAAGAAGGGGCAAATGAGGATGAGATCGCTCGCTATATGAAGTACATTGATGACTCCACTCTTGTTCAGTGCTATATGTTGGGCTCTATGACTCCTGAGTTACAGAGACAACATGAAAAGATGGATGCCAGATCCATTCTCTTGCATGTCCGCAAATTATTTGAGGAACAGGGAAGGACTCAATGATATGAGATATCTAAGAGCCTCTTCCGCGCAAGGATGACTGAGGGGACACCGGTTCAGAACCATGTCCTAAAGATGATTGAGTGGATAGAGAAACTCATAGGTCTAGGAATGGTCCTAGAGGATAACTTGTGTGTGGACATTGTGCTTCAGTCCCTACTAGATTCCTTTTCACAGTTCATAATGAATTTTAATATGAACAAGCTTGAAGTGACTCTCCCAGAGCTTCTCAATATGTTGAGGGAGGCAGAGAGTACTATCAAGAAAGAGAAGCCAGTTCTCTACACTGGTGAGACCAAAAAGAAAAGAAAAGCAGAAAGGTCCCTTAAAAAGGGAAAGGGCATGGGCAAACCAGGTAAAGCAAAGGTTGCTAAGAAAGACCCAGCAAAGGACAAAGGACAGTGCTTCCACTATGGTAAAGATGGGCATTGGAAGAGAAACTGCAAAGAGTACCTTGCAGAAAGGGCAAAACAAAAGCTTGATAAAGATTCAGGTACATTCATGATCAGTCTCCATTTGTCAGACTCTTATGATAACATATGGGTATTGGATACAGGTAGTGCTTATCATATATGCAATTCATTGCAGGTTCTGGCAAGGCCTAGGAGACTAGAGAGAGGCGAGATGGACCTCAAGATGGGTAATGGAGCAAAAGTTGCTATAGTAGCTATTGGCGAGGTCGCCCTACATCTGCCTAGTGGAGCTTTTATTGCATTAGATGCATGTTATTTTGTTCCTTCTATTATCAAAAATATTATCTCCATTTCATGTTTAACAGTTAGTGGATATAAATTTGTTTTTGAGAACAATGGTTGTTCGATATTATTAGATGATAAGATCATCATGAAAGGAACATGCATAATGGTTTATTTATGTTTGACACCACTCCACATATCATGAATGTAAATGTGTCCAAAAGGAAATGAGATGAGTTGAAAAGTGCATACCTGTGGCATTGTAGGCTATGTCACATCCATGAAAGAAGGATTCAAAAGTTGCTAAATGATGAATATCAAGATCCATTCGACTATGTGTCATATGCAACTTGTGACCCCTGTATTCGTGGAAAACTAACCAACTATCCATTTAATGGAACTGGAGAGAGAGCCACTGAGTTGTTGGAACTCATACATTGTGATGTATGTGGACCCATGTCAACTCATGCCATTGGAGGTTACTCCTACTTCATTACATTTATTGATGATTTCTCAAGGTATAAATATGTGTACTTAATGAAGTACAAGTCTAAGGCTTTTGAGAAATTCAGAGAGTATAAGAATGAGGTGGAGAACCAGACTAGAAAGAGTATCAAAACTCTTCGATCAGATTGAGGAGGTGAGTACTTATGTACAGAGTTCACTCAGTTCCTCAAGGACCATGGGATATTATCCCAATGAACACCTCCTTATACACCTCAGCTCAATAGTATCTCTAAAAGGAGAAATCGTACATTATTAGATATGGTACGGTCCATGATGAGTTTCGCTGACCTACCCATCTCATGCTAGTCATAGGTGCCTAGCAAGCCAATCACATAAGTGATGGCACTTATGACTTGATACAGAATCTTTTTGCTTATTATATTTTGGCATATATTACTTTATAACCATTGCATAAATGTATACATATATTGTGATGTCCTTGGATTTGTGCAATGGGAATCGGATCGTGATGAGATCACGATAGTGAGATCGATTCACCTTTAAACACATATCCTAAATAATCCTAGTCATAGGTTACTCGAGTGGGATATCGTGATAACCGAACAGACTGGTGTGCTGTATACCCGTCCATACGATGGATACATCTGGTCTCATAGCTGCTTGTATAGGGACACTAGGGATACAGTACAGGTGCTCAATGGAGAATGAGTTCGCTGATTGATCTACTTACGTATTGCTGGATGGTTGATGATGCCTTATTGTCAAACAGCGATTTCGTAGTCCTAGTGGTGTATCTGGTCCTTAGACTTGAGACACCAAGGATATCCTGTATGAGTGCTCCACCTTTGATACCAGACTTATAGGATTGGCTGTCCCAGATCTAGTACAACTGGTCATTGGGAGTGGTAGTCGACCTTACGAGGGCTATTGAGTGTCGATAGAGGATCATCCCCTCTCGGTATCATGAGAGGAATATCCCATGTGTTCTTGCTCAGACAAATCCCTAGCCGGGGTCATTCGGGTTGAGGGAGAAAGAGTTCTCCGGGAGAATCCGATTGGAGCGAGACTCGAGTAGAAACCGTTTGGGTCTGACAACACCATGCTCGATATTCTGTCTCTGGGATATTAGATGGATGAGGGACTATAGGTACACGGTAATTGAGGACAGATAGGTCCAGTGGATTGGACTCCCCTGTATCATCTGGGGACTATGGCGTAGTGGCCTAGTACGTCCGTAGTCGATGAGTCGAGTGAATTATTATAGAGATAATAATTCACTGAGTTAGAATGAGTTCTGACAGGTATGACTCACGGCCAGCTCGATATTGGGCTTAGAGGGTCACACACATATGGTAGGCATTGCGATGAGTAGAGGTTCAGATATGAGATATCCGACGGAGCCCTTGTCTTTTTGGATACAGATCCAATACCCACTAGGGGAGCACCCATTAGGGTTTCATAGGGGACCTCTATAAATAGGAGGGATTCAGAGCCACATAGGCTAGAGAGCTCTTACTTGCCTTTCCTATTCTCCTCTCCCTCTCCACCTCAGAATAGGCCTGGAGTTTTGAGGAGCGTCGTCGCAACCCTGCTGTGTGAATCACCGCTATAGAGGAGGACACTTGATCTCCTTCACCCTCTCCTAAGGATCTGCAAGGAAACAGGGATATACGATCTCCTTAGGTAACACAATCTACTCTATACGCAGTTTCATGTTTCACGGATTTTTGCGTACCAATCTTCGCATGACGACGAACATCTCTTTGGGAATCGGGGATTTTGTTTTCTTGATCTTCGGCTGCGCATGTGATGTTGCCCCCAAAGATGTCCCAACAATGGTATCAGAACTAGGTTGTTCGTGTGAATGATGGGTTTTGAACTACGTGTGTTGTGTTTAGGAAGAATTTTGATGTCAAAATTGTTGATGCAAAAACAAGGAAGGGCAACAATAGTTGTTGCCCTCGATCTACGTGCGTGCAGCGCAGTCGAAGGCGAGCAGCACAGGGGCTGCGTCTGCTGCAGCCGGCCGGCGGCCTGCTTGCAGTAGGCTTGTTGCCGGCGGGGCAGGCAGTCCACAGGCAGAGGCGCCGCAGGCCAGCGGTGCTTGCCGCCGCTGCTCCCGCGGGCGAAACCCACCCGTAGGGGCGGCCGCCCGGCGGGACAGCACCGCTTGCGGAGGCGGCGGTGCCCACCTGCTGGGTCAGCACCGCCTGCGGGCGCTGCCCCGTGGGCAGAACCGCCCGTGGGGGCACCCACCTGCAGGGGCAGCACCGCCAGCGGGCGTGCCGTCTACAGGCGAGGGCAGCGCCCCGCCCTCCGCCGCACAGGCCGCCGCCGGCAGGGTGGCGGCGGTGGCAGCAGCAAAGGGGAGTAGGGCATTAGGGTTTTCTGGGCAAAAGATAGTTTTGCCCCTCGGAATTTGAGAAATTCTAATTTCTGTCTTTTGTCCAAATTATGAAAATACCCCTATGAATTCAGAAATTCCCTAAAATGTCCCTAATTTCAGAAAAATATTAATTAATTAAAAGATTTAGTTGCTTATTATTTTTTTATTATTATCTAGTAATCCTATATGATGATGATTATTTATACATGTAATGTATGATGTGTGGACGGATGATCATGGACCGTGTAATGTGTATACCTATGATTATTATTATTGAGGTCTGCGAGCCTCCATTATATTTCTCATTTATTGTCGGGCCTACATGCCTATGATTAAGTTGTAATCAAATGAGAAGGCACAGCGGGAGCGTGGATGCGATAGCGGACCCACGAGACGGACGATCGTGATGCATGAAGATGCATCAAGATGTCGACGGAACCAACGAGGACGAGATGGACGATCACAGGGCATGGAGATGCACCGTTGCACATATAGATCTTGATGTGAGTGATTAGGTCTACTGGCTCGGGCCTAATCATATTAGGTTGTGGTCCATGATCATCTGGTGTAATTGCTTATACACAAACTAGATATGTATATATATTTGCATGCGATGTAGATATATATTAAATATGTATATCTGTGAAATGTCATATTAGGAGACCAAATCATAGAAATATCTCTCGATATTATTAAGTCGGTAAACGTGAGGCAACTAGATTGACCCACGTGGCCTTCCATCGTTATAAGTAGGAACCGATTCCCGGTATAGGTTGAGTTGGTCGAGTCCCTCAAGACTCACCTATATCACGATTCGCTATCTTGCTTACGACATAGAGATGTCATCGGTGACCTGAGGGCATGGTATACTTGGTCGAGTCCCTCGAGGGTATATCATCAAATCAGACTCATCTTGTAACGAAGGTGTTGACTTAACTGAGCATTATGGTTGGTCGAGTCCCTCGAGGCCATGTTGATTCGGAGGCCAAACATGACAGGAATCACAAGGAGTTGTGATCGACAAGAGTTGCCTACCTTTTAGGCTTAGTGTGATTGGTCGAGTCCTTCGAGGTTACACTAAGACGCTGATTGGATCCTGATCCCCACAAGAAGTCTGCCGGAGACTTCCGTTTGACGTGCTGAGGGTGTCGCGTAACTTGTTAGTAAAATAGTGAGAGCATATTAAGATAGAATTCCATATCTTAATATTTTATTTCTTGCAAAATCTGCATGTTATTCATTTCTGCTACATCTTTATTTTCAGAAAATGTCGTTTTCAAATCCCTTACGTGGCATACTTGATGTCAACCGCCTCAATGGTCCAAATTATACGGATTGGCTCCGTAACTTGAGAATTGTTCTCACAGCGGAGAAAATCGTGTACGTCCTTGATACAGTTATGTCTACGCCCGAAGAAGGGGCAAACGAGGATGAGATCGCTCGCTACGTGAAGTACATTGATGCCTCCACTCTTGCTCAGTGCTATATATTGGGCTCTATGACTCCTGAGTTACAGAGACAACATGAAAAGATGGATGCCAAATCCATTCTCCTACATGTCCATAAATTGTTTGAGGAACAGGGAAGGACTCAGCGATATGAGATATCTAAGAGCCTCTTTCGCGCTAGGTTGACTGAGGGGACACCGGTTCAGAACCATGTCCTAAAGATGATTGAGTGGATAGAGAAACTCACAGGTCTAGGAATGGTCCTAGAGGATAACTTGTGTGTGGACATTGTGCTTCAGTCCCTACCAGATTCCTTTTCACAGTTCATAATGAATTTTAATATGAACAAGCTTGAGATGACTCTCCCAAAGCTCCTCAATATGTTGAGGGAGGTAGAGAGTACTATTAAGAAAGAGAAGCCAGTTCTCTACACTGGTGAGACCAGAAAGAAAAGGAAATCAGAAAGGTCCCTTAAGAAGGGAAAGGGCAAGGGCAGACCAGGTAAAGCAAAAGTTGCTAAGAAAGACCCAGTAAAGGACAAAGGCCAATGCTTCCACTGTGGTAAAGATGGGCACTGGAAGAGGAACTGCAAAGAGTACCTTGCAGAAAGGGCGAAACAAAAGCTTGATGAAGCTTCAAGTACATTCATGATCAGTCTCCATTTGTCAGACTCTTATGATAACATATGGGTATTGGATACCGGTAGTGCTTATCATATATGTAATTCGTTGCAGGTTCTGGCAAGGCCTAGGAGACTAGAGAGAGACGAGATGGACCTCAAGATGGGTAATGGAGCAAAAGTTACTGTAGTAGCTATTGGCGAGGTCGCCCTACATCTGCCTAGTGGAGCTTTTATTGCATTAGATGCATGTTATTTTGTTCCTTCTATTATCAAAAATATTATCTCCATTTCATGTTTAACAGTTAGTGGATATAAATTTATTTTTGAGAACAATGGTTGTTTGATATTATTAGATGATAAGATCATCACGAAAGGAATATTGCATAATGGTTTATTTATGTTAGACACCACTCTACATATCATAAATGTAAATGTGTCCAAAAGGAAACGAGATGAGTTGAACAGTGTATACCTGTGGCATTGTAGGCTAGGTCACATCCATGAAAGAATGATTCAAAAGTTGCTAAATGATGGATATCTAGATTCATTCGACTATATGTCATATGCAACTTGTGACCCTTGCATTCGTGGAAAACTGATCAACTCTCCATTTAATGGAACTGGAGAGAGAGCCACTGAGTTGTTGGTACTCATACATAGTGAAGTATGTGGACCCATGTCAACTTATGCCATTGGAGGTTACTCCTACTTCATTACATTTACTGATGATTTCTCAAGGTATGGATATGTGTACTTAATGAAGTACAAGTCTGAGGCTTTTGAGAAATTCAGAGAGTATAAGAATGAGGTGGAGAACCAAACTGAAAAGCGTATCAAAACTCTTCGATCAGATCGAGGAGGTGAGTACTTAAGTACAGAGTTTACTCAGTTCCTCAAGGACCATGGGATATTATCCCAATGGACATCTCCTTATACACCTCAACTCAATGGTGTCTCTAAAAGGAGAAATCGTACATTATTAGATATGGTACAGTCCATGATGAGTTTCGCTGACCTACCCATCTCATTCTGGGGATATGCCCTAGAAACCGCAGTTTACCTTCTGAACAGAGTTCCAACTAAGTCGGTAGTATCTACACCATATGAGATATGGAAAGGGAATAAGCATGATCTTAAGGTTGTTAAGATTTGGGGTTGCCCTTCCCACGTTAAAAGACAAAACCCCGATAAGTTAGAATCAAGGACAGAGCGATGCAAATTTGTGGGATACCCCAAGGAAACTTGTGGGTATTATTTCTATCATCTCGAGGACCAAAAGGTCTTTGTAGCTAAGAGAGCAGTGTTCCTTGAGAAGGAACACATTCTTGGCGGAGATAGTGGGAGAATGATAGAATTGAGCGAGGTTCGAGAACCAAGCTCAAGCACCACTCTACAGCCCGAGTCTGTTCAAGTACCTAATACACAAGTTTCAACTTTACGCAGGTCTGATAGAGTATCCCATCCACCTGAAAGATATGTGGGACATATTTGAGGAGAGTATGTAGAGGATATTGATCCTCAAACCTACGAGGAGGCTATTATGAGTATAGACTCCGGGAAGTGGCAAGAAGCCATGAATTCTGAGATGGATTCTATGTACTCCAATAAGGTTTGGAACCTAGTTGATGCGCCCAAAGGTATTGTACCTATCGGTTGCAAGTGGATCTTTAAGAAAAAGATCGGAGTAGATGGAAAGGTAGAGACCTATAAAGCAAGGCTAGTGGCCAAAGGGTATCGTCAAAGGCAAGGTGTTGACTATGACGAAACCTTCTCACCCGTAGCAATGCTAAAATCCATCAGAATTCTATTGGCTATTGCAGCACACTATGATTATGAGATCTGGCAGATGGATGTGAAAACCGTATTCCTCAATGGAAACCTCGAGGAGGAGGTGTATATGATGCAACCTGAGGGATTCATGTCCAAGAACTACCCAGATAATGTGTGTAGGCTGCTTAGATCAATTTATGGATTAAAGCAAGCTTCCCGAAGTTGGAACATAAGATTTGATGAGGTAATCAGATCTTATGACTTCGTTAAGAACGAAGATGAGCCTTGTGTATACAGAAAGGTACGTGAGAGCGCTATCACTTTTTTGGTATTATATGTGGATGACATCCTGATCATCGGGAATGACGTAGGAATGCTATCCACAGTAAAGGCTTGGTTATCCAGACACTTCTCCATGAAGGACTTAGGGGAAGCATCCTATATTTTGGGGATTAGAATTTATAAAGATAGATCAAGAGGATGCTTGGCTTGTCCTAGTCCAGGTACATAGAAACCATTGTCAAAAAGTTTGGCATTGAAAATTCCAAGAGAGGTCTTATACCGATGAGACATGGGATATCGCTTTCTACGAGTATGTCCCCAAAGACTCCAGAAGAAATGGCGAACATGGATATAATACCTTATGCCTCAGCAATAGGGTCTATCATGTATGCCATGCTATGTACTAGGCCTGATATAGCGCATGCTCTGAGTGTCACGAGCAGGTATCAGGCGGATCCAGGCTTGGAGCATTGGAAAGCAGTAAAGTGTATCCTTAAGTACTTGAGAAGGACTAAGGATCTTTTACTAGTATATGGAGGTAATAGCCTTAAGGTTGAAAGCTACACTAACTCAAGTTTTCAGTCTGATGTCGATGATAGCAAGTCGAATTTAGGGCATGTGTACACCCTGAATGGAGGAGCAGTGTACTGGAAGAGTTCCAAGCAAGATACTACTGCTGATTCGACCACAGAGGTGGAGTACATTGCTACATCTGATGCAGCAAAGGAGGGAGTCTGGTTGAAGAAGTTCATCACAGATTTGGGAGTCGAGCCGAGTAGCGAGGAGCCGATCTCCCTATATTGTGACAACAACGGGGCGATTGCTCAAGCAAAGGAACCTAGGTCTCATCAAAAATCTAAGCATGTTCTGAGGAGGTTCCACCTTATCAGAGAGATCGTAACCCGAGGAGATGTAGTAGTGGAAAGAGTTCCATCCGAAGATAACATTGCAGATCCACTGACAAAGCCGTTGTCTCAGATTTGTTTTGAGCGTCACAGGGGTCTGATGGGGATCAAACACATAGGTGATTGGCTTTAGGTCAAGTGGGAGATTGCTAGTCATAGATGCCCAGCAAGCCAATCACATAAGTGATGGCACGTATGACTTGATATAAAATCTTTTTACTTATTATATTTTGGCGTATATCACTTTATAACCATTGCATAAATGCATACATATATTATGATGTCCTTGGATTTGTGCAATGGGAATCTGATCGTGATGAGATCACGATAGTGAGATCGATTCACCTTTAAACACATATCCTAAATAATCCCGATCATAGATTACTCGAGTGGGATATCGTGATAACCGGACAGACTGGTGTGCTGTATACCCGTCCATACGATGGATGCAGCTGGTCTCATAGCTGCTTATGTAGGGACACTAGGGATACAGTACAGGTGCTCATTGGAGAATGAGTTCACTGATTGATCTGCTTACGAAATGCTGGATGGTTGATGATGTCTTATTATCAAACAACGATTCCGTAGTCCTAGTGGTGTATCTGGTCCTTAGACTTGAGACACCAAGGATGTCCTATATGAGTGCTCCACTCTTTGATACTAGACTTATAGGTTTGGCTATCCCAGATCTAATACAGCTAGTCATTGGGAGTGGTAGTCGACCTTACGAGGGCTATTGAGTGTCAATAGAAGATCATCCACTCTCGACATTATGAGAAGAATATCCCATGTGTTCTTGCTCAGACAAATCCCTGGCTAGGGTCATTCGGGTTGAGGGAGAAAGAGTTCTCTGGGAGAATCCGATTAGTGCGAGACTCGAGTAGAAACCGTATGGGTCTGACAACACCATGCTCGATATACGGTCTCTGGGATATTAGATGGATGAGGGACTATAGGTACACGGTAACTGAGGATAGACAGGTCTAATGGATTGGATTCCCCTGTATCGTATGGGGACTACGGCGTAGTGGCCTAGTACGTCCGTAGTCGATGAGTCGAGTGAATTATTATAGAGATAATAATTCACTGAGTTATAAGGAGTTCTGACAGGTATGACTCACTGCCAGCTCGATATTGGGCCTAGAGGGTCACACACATATGGTAGGCTTTGCGATGAGTAGAGGTTCAGATATGAGATATCCGACGGAGCCCTTGTCTTATTGGATGCAGATCCAATACCCCCTAGGGGAGGACCCATTAGGGTTTGACAGGGGACCTCGATAAATAGGAGGGATTCAGAGCCCCATAAGCTAGAGAGCTCTTGCTTGCCTTTTCTATTCTCCTCTCCCTCTCCACTTCAGAATAGGCCTGGAGTTTTGAGGAGCGTTGTCGTAACCCTGCTGTGTGGATCACCGCTAGAGTGGAGGACGCTTGACCTCCTTCACCCTCTCCTAAGGATCTGAAAGGAAACAGGGATATACGATCTCCCTAGGTAAGACAATCTACTCTATACGCAGTTTCATGTTTCGCGGATTTTTGCGTACCAATCTTCGCACGACGACGAACATCTCTTTGGGAATCGGGGATTTTGTTTTCTTGATCTTCCGCTGCGCATGTGATGTCACCCCCAAAGATTTCCCAACATCTCATTCTAGGGATATGCCCTAGAAACCGCAGCTTACCTTCTGAACAGAGTTCCAACTAAGTCGGTAGTGTCTACACCATATGAGATATGAAAAGGGAAAAAGCCTGATCTTAATGTTGTTAAGATTTGGGGCTGCCGTGCCCATGTTAAACGACACAACCCCGATAAGTTAGAATCAAGGACAGAGCGATGCAAATTTGTAGGATACCCCAATGAAACTTGTGGGTATTATTTCTATCATCTCGAGGACCAAAAGGTCTTTGTAGCTAAGAGAGCAGTGTTCCTTGAGAAGGAACACATTCTTGGTGGAGACAGTGGGAGAATGATAGAATTAAGCGAGGTTGGAGAACCAAGCTCAAGCACCACTCTACAGCTCGAGTATGTTCAAGTACCTAATACACAAGTTTCAACTTTACGCAGGTCTGATAGAGTATCCCATCCTCCTAAAAGATATGTGGGACATATTAGAGAAAAAGATGTAGAGGATATTCATCCTTAGACCTACGAGGAGGCTATTATGAGTATAGACTCCGGGAAGTGGCAAGAAGCCATGAATTCTGAGATGGAATCTATGTACTCCAATAAGGTTTGGAACCTAGTTGATGCGCCCGAAGGTATTGTAACCATCGGTTGCAAGTGGATCTTTAAGGAAAAAGATCAGAGTAGATGGAAAGGTAGAGACCTATAAAGCAAGGCTAGTGGCTAAGGGGTATCGTCAAAGGCAAGGTGTTGACTTTGACGAAACCTTCTCACCCTTAGCAATGCTAAAATCCATCAGAATTCTATTGGCTATTGTAACACAATATGATTATGAGATATGGCAGATGGATGTGAAAACCGCATTCCTCAATGGATACCTCAATGTGTAGGTTGCTTAGATCCATTTCTGGATTAAAGCAAGCTTCCCGAAGTTGGAACATAAGATTTGATGAGGCAATCAGATCTTATGACTTCGTTAAGAACGAAGATGAGCCTTGTATATACAGAAAGGTAAGTGGGAGCACTATCACCTTTTTGGTATTATATGTGGATGACATCCTGATCATTGGGAATAATGTAGGAATGCTATCCACAGTAAAGGCTTGGTTATCTAGACACTTCTCCATGAAGGACTTAGGGGAAGCATCCTATATTTTGGGGATCAGAAACTATAGAGATAGATCCAAGAGGATGCTTGGCTTGTCCAAGTCTGGGTACATAGAAACCATTGTCAAAAGGTTTGGTAGGGAAAATTCCAAGAGAGGTCTGATACCGATGAGAAATGGGATATCGCTTTCTACGAGTATGTCCCTAAAGACTCCAGAAGAAAGGGCGAACATGGATATGATACCTTATGCCTCAGCAATAGGGCCTATCATGTATGCCATGCTATGTACTAGGCCTGATATAGCGCATGCTCTGAGTGTCACGAGCAGGTATCAGGCGGATCCAAGCTTGGAGCACTGGAAAGCAGTAAAGTGTATCCTTAAGTACTTGAGAAGGACTAAGGATCTTTTACTAGTATATGGAGGTAATAGCCTTAAGGTTGAAGGCTACACTGACTCAAATTTTCAGTCTGATGTCGCTGATAGCAAGTCAAATTCAGGGTATGTGTACACCCTGAATGGAGGAGCAATGTGCTGGAAGAGTTCCAAGCAAGATACTACTGCTGACTCGACCACAGAGGCGGAGTACATTGCTGCATCTGATGCAGCAAAGGAGGGAGTCTGGTTGAAGAAGTTCATCACAGATTTGGGAGTCGTGCCGGGTAGCGAGGAGCCGATCTCCCTATATTGCGACAACAACGGGGCGATTGCTCAAGCAAAGGAACCTAGGTCTCATCAGAAATCTAACCATGTTCTGAGGAGGTTCCACCTTATAAGAGAGATCATAACCCGAGGAGATGTAGTAGTGGAAAGAGTTCCATCCGAAGATAACATTGCAGATCCACTGACAAAGCCGTTGTCTCAGATTTGTTTTGAGCGTCACAGGGGTCTGATGGGGATCAGACACATAGGTGATTGGCTTTAGGTTAAGTGGGAGATTGCTAGTCATAGGTGCCCAGCAAGCCAATCACATGAGTGATGGCACGTGTGACTTTATACAGAATATTTTTTCTTATTATATTTTGGCTTATATCACTTTATAACCATTGCATAAATGCATACATATATTGTGATGTCCTTGGATTTGTGCAATGGGAATCGGATCGTGATGAGATCACAATAGTGAGATCGATTCACCTTTAAACACATATCCTAAATAATTCCGGTCATAGGTTTCTCGAGAGGGATATCGTGTTAATCGGACAGACTGGTGTGCTGTATACCCGTCCATATGATGGATGCAGCTGGTCTCATAGCTTATTGTCAGACAACGATTCCGTAGTCCAAGTGGTGTATCTGGTCCTTAGACTTGAGACACCAAGGATGTCTTGTATAAGTGCTCCACTCTTTGATACCAGACTTATAGGTTTGGCTATCCCAGATCTAGTACAGCTAGTCATTGGGAGTGGTAGTCGACCTTACGAGGGCTATTGAGTGTCGATAGAAGATCATCCACTCTCGACATTATGAGAAGAATATCCCATGTGTTCTTGCTCAGACAAATCCCTGGCTAGGGTCATTCGGGTTAAGGGAGAAAGAGTTCTCCGGGAGAATCCGATTAGTGCGAGACTCGAGTAGAAACCGTATGGGTCTGACAACACCATGCTCGATATACGATCTCTGGGATATTAGATGGATGAGGGACTATAGGTACATGGTAACTAAGGACAGACAGGTCCAATAGATTGGATTCTCCTGTATCGTTTGGGGACTACGGCGTAGTGGCCTAGTACGTCCATAGTCGATGAGTCGAGTGAATTATTACAGAGATAATAATTCACTAAGTTAGAAGGAGTTCTGACAGGTATGACTCACGGCCAACTCGATATTGGGCCTAGAGGGTCACACACATATGGTAGGCATTGCGATGAGTAGAGGTTCGGATATGAGATATCCAACGGAGTCCTTGTCTTATTGGATACAGATCCAATATCCACTAGGGGAGGATCCATTAGGGTTTGACAGGGGACCTCTATAAATAGGAGGAATTCAGAGCCCCATAGGCTAGAGAGCTCTTGCTTGCCTTTCCTATTCTCCTCTTCCTCTCCACCTCAAAATAGGCCTAGAGTTTTGAGGAGCGTCGTCGCAACCCTGCTGTGTGGATCACCGCTAGAGAGGAGGACGCTTGACCTCCTTCACCCTCTCCTAAGGATCTGCAAGGAAACAGGGATATACGATCTCCCTAGTTAACACAATCTACTCTAAACGCAGTTTCATGTTTCATGAATTTTTACGTACCAATCTTCGCACGACGACGAACATCTCTTTGGGAATCGGGGATTTTGTTTTCGTGATCTTCCACTGCGCATGTGATGTCTCCCCCTAAGATTTCCAACAAACCCCGCTCTGATACCAATTGTTAGGATCAATAGCACTAAGAGGGGAGGGGGGTGAATTAGTGCAACGGAAAACTTAACGTTTAAAACTGCATTCGTACGACAAAGCCGATTTTAGTAGAAAAGTCGATTCGTAAATTTCTTTGACTTAAGATTAGGTAAGAAGTAGTTAAAATAAATCTATAAAGGAAGTTTCCAGTTATGATGGAAATCAGAATCTAAGCGCAAACTGAAATATGATGTTCGTACGGTAAAAGCGATTTCAGTAGAAAAGCCAATTCGTAAATCACTTTAACTTGTGATTAGGCAAGAAGCAGTTAAAACGAATCTATTATGGTAGTTTGCTGTTGTGATGGAAATACGATGTTCGTACGAGAAAAGCGATTTACGTCTAAACACGATTCGAAAAATATTGAGCTTGGAAACACAATTATAAAAGCGCAGAAGGCAGTAAGCTATGAAGGAGGTTTGCAGTAAGGATTATAAGCTCAAAGTAAATACAAACCAGAGAGCAGTGTGATTTAGAGTAGTTCGGTCAATCTTGACCTACATCCACTTCTGGCTTCCGCCACCGTTGAGGTTGCCGACGTCCACTAGAGGCCTTCCTTCAATAGGCGAAGACCAACTACCCTTTTACAGATTCACTCCTTTTGACGGGCTTAGGAGACAACCCTTACAAACATTTCTCTCCTCTCTTGAAATATTTGAACTTGGAAGAAAAGAGGGAGAAGAACCTTTAGCTTATTACAACACTTTTGAGCTCAAAAATCTCAGAGTAAGATTAGGATTTAGTGGTTTTTCGTTGCTCTTTCATTGCTGAAAGAGTGGGGTATTTATAGGCCCTAAACCAGTTTGAATTCCGAACTCAAAACTGTCAATTCCCGAAATTTCGGGGTCTGGCGGTTGCACCGCCTAAAAGGGCTCAAAGACTGAGCCTCTGGGCAGTGCCACCGCTTGTCAAGGGTGGTTGCACCGCCTGGCAGAGCTCGAAGACCGAGCTCAGGCGGTGCCACCGCTTGATTGGGGCGGTTGCACCGCCCAGCCAAAGCTTGGAGACCGAGCTAAGGCGGTTGCACCGCTATCAGAGGCGGTTGCACCACCCAGCCAGAACTCAGAGAACGAGCCCTAGGCGGTGCCACCGCCGACCCAGGCAGTGCCACCTCTAGGCGAGAGATCTGGGTCCGAATGGGTTGATCCATTCGGCCCAATTTGGTTCTTTCAAGGGCCCAATTGCCCCTAGATTAAGTTAATGGGATCACCTTTAAATTCTAACTTAATTATCATGCTAACTACGACAATTCTTAAGACTTTTACTACAGCTTGCTCTGGTGCGTCAATCGCTTCTTCCGGCGAGCTTCCGGCGAACATCCGACAGTCCTCCAACGATGCTCCTACGGACTTCCGGCAAACTCTTGGACTTGCGACGATCCACTTGGCGAGTTCTGATGAGCTTCTTTTGGCAAGCTCCTGGACTTCTCGGATTTGTTCTCGCAGAACCTCCGATGACCGTCCGAACATCCGTCAAGCTCTCAAACTCCCAACGTGATCATAGTCCTGACTCCGGCGCAACTCCTGCTGCATGTCTTACTTTCATCGTAGTCAATCTTGCACACTTATTTCAACATATGGATTAGATAACAAATGACAATTGATGTCATCATCAAAATCCAAGATTCAACAGTTCTAAACTAACTTGACTAATTCGAACCTACTTGACTTAATCGAGATCAATCAAATCAAGATTAAACCAGTCTAGGGTGATTCTAGACTAGTTCTATAAGGATTTGATATTAGTTCCATTAGATCATAATCGAATTAAGTTTGGTTTAAGTCAATTGAGCTATTCCAATTAGGGTTTTGGTTGATTGAGGACTATTGAGAGATTGATGTTTCATGCCTGTATGATTTGATGAATTTAAAGGTTTTATCTAAAGATGTCATTTGAAAATAATTATTGGTTTTCTATTTTCTTAAGTTTCTGATATTGATATGATTATTATCATGTAGTAGATGTGACTAGACTAGTAGTTCATATTGGGAGTGCAACATATGAAATGAGCTACGGGCCCATCATAGTACGGAGCCACCAGTGAACATAGTCTAGCAGATTTACATCAAGTATGGTCTCTCATACTATTTAATCATATTGACTTTTTGATGCAAGCGTGAGTGAATAGATGAGTGTAAATGAATAATCATGAATGTTTATGTATTCCTACCGAGGATAGGTATGGTGATTCTTATCGGGGATTAGCGGGCCGTTAGATATGATAGTTAGATGATTTCTTCATCCGCTATTGGGAGGAACATGTCTTCACTTAGGTGGGTGAGGGATACCACTCCATCCACTATTCGGAGTGTAATATGGATTATCTCTATCTGCTATTAGGAGGAATCCATCCTGTGGAATATGCCACTCCACCCACTGTTGGGAGAGTGTACCATCAAGTGTGATGTATGTCTTTGTTATCTAGTTATTATGTATGTGTTGCATGTAGCCGATATATGATTTTATTTATTATGTAAGAAATAATCAACATCTTTCTAATGCATAAGTTTTATAATAAATCAATATATTATCATTTATTATTGAATTATTAATATTTATTTATATTTCATGAATATTGAAGATTATTTTTATGATTTTTCTGAGGTTCCTACCAACATATGTGATTGTTGATATGTTTTTATCTTATATTTATTTTTAAAATAATCTACTACTTTCTAATAGATCTGAAGCTTGGGTGCAAGAAACTTGTGACCCTACCAAGAAGATGTGGTCATATTTCTAGTTAATAGAATATTTACTATTATAAAGACAAGGATTTGAATTCCAAAAAACATAGTTAATTATACAAATTATAGATAATAAAATATTAATTTATTATTCTTTTTATAAATTTGGGATGTGATAATTAAATGGTATTAGAGGAATGATTTTGAGGACCTATTTGAATATGAGATCTTAGGTTTAGAATATTAGATGACAATTAGTTTTTGAGATTTAGATTTTGAGAATTAGATTATAATGCAAATTTAAGATATTAGGATCATTTTTTTGAGTCACATATGATTTTCTTTATAAAAAAATAATTGATTAAAGATGTTACTCAAAGAGAATCCCAAAGGGAACTAGCCATGTCCTGAGCCCCTCCACAAGGATCCCGAAGCATGTCTTGTTGGGAGGGAGGGGGGGGGGGGGTCAACAACCACATGGGTGTGGTCAACAACCACATCAGTGCAGACGTGGAGCCTTGAGACTGAGATGGGGCGCCACGTCCGGTGCACCCAAGAGTCATGTTCGAAGCCCAACCCCAAGCTCAACCCGACTCGACGAAGGCTTAATCACCGGGATAACCCTAGACATCGACAATTGAATCAAGCTGACACCTAGGTTAGCTCGTTAACAGTTATTAATTATTCTTTCCGCATTCAAAAGACACATTGAAATCTTGCTCCATTGACATATTGATCCATTTTTTTATATAACGTTCTATCTTCAAAGAATATGTGATGGTTAATCAAAATGTTGAATTTATAAGACTTTTTTAATACTATAAATGTACGATGAATGCGTTGATACAGTAATATATAAAGAACCTTTATTGTAATGAATGACAACTAGCACATATCAAGTTTAGCATCAGAATTCATCGCTAACCACTAGTACCACCTGATTTTATTTTATGTTCAATTTATTTTAAAGATTCATCGACACTAAGTTCTTATTTTTTATTTTCATAATTGATTTTTGTTAGGATCAAGAGCACTAAGAGGGGGAGGGGGTGAATTAGTGCAGTGGAAAACTTTCGACGATTAAAACTCTGTTCGTACGTTGAAATCCGATTCCGATGTAAAAATCATTTCGTACAAATAATAACTTTGAAAGCTTACATAAACATATTTGAAATAAAGTAAGGAAGGCAGTTTGTAGTTAAGATAGAAATCAGAATGTAAGCACAAACTGAAATATGATGTTCGTACGATAAAACCGATTTCCGTCTTAATGCCGATTCGGAAAATACTTAACTAAGAAACACATTTGTAAATGAGCAGAAGGCAATAAGCTATTGAGGAGGTTTACAGCAAAGATAAGATGCTCAAAGTAAATACAAACCATAGAAGATAAGAGTTTCTAGTGGTTCGGTCAATCGTGACCTACATCCACTCCTCCGATTCCTCTTCCGTCGAGGCCACTGGCATCCACTAACGATCTTCCTTTACTAGGCAAAGATCAATCTCCTTCTTACACCCCTCTTCTCCTTTTACTGGGTTTAGGAGACAACCCTTACAAGCACTCACTCTCCTCTCTTAAATAGAATTCTAACACTTAAGCTAGAGGAGGGAAATTCTAGAGATTGCAACAGCATTTTCTCTCTTTTAATCTCTCTATGCTTGTATATTTTACCTAGGAATGGGAGGGGTATTTATAGGCTCCAAACCAGTTTGAATTCCGAGCTCAAAACTGCCATCTCCCGGAATTCCAAAGTCTGGTGGTTGCACCGCCTGACTGGGGCGATTGCACCGCTTGACAAAGCTCAGAGACTGAGCCTTTGGGTGGTGCCACCGCTTGGCAGAGCTTGGAGACTGAGCCTTTGGGTAGTGCCACCGCCTGACAAGGGCGATTGCACCGCCTAGTCTCGCTCGGAGACTGAGCCCAGGCAGTGCCACTGCCTGCTTGGGGCAGTTGCACCACCCAGCTTTCCTGGGAGACCTCTCCTGGGCGGTGCCACCGCCTAGTAGGAATTCTGGTCCGAATGGGTTGATCCATTCGGCCCAATTTGGGTCTATCAAGGGCCCAATTGCCCCCAGATTAAGTTAATGGGATCACCTCCCATTCCTAACTTAATCTACATGCTAACTATGACAATTCTTAAGACATTTACTACAGCTTGCTCCGGTGCGTCATTTGCTTCTTCCGGCGAGCTTCCGACAAACTTCCGGTGAACATCCGACGAACCTCCGACGATGCTTCGACGGACTTCCGGCAAACTCCTGGACTTACGACGATCCATTTGGCGAGTTCCGACGAGCTTCTTTTGGCAAGCTCCTTGACTTCTCGTATTTGTTCCCGCAGAACCTCCGACGATCGTCCGGACTTCCGTCGAGCTCTTGAACTCCCAACGTGATCATAGTCTTGACTCCAGCGCAACTCCTGCTGTATGTCTTTCTTTCATCGTAGTTAATCCTTCACACTTAAAACAAAACTTCGATCAAGACAATTAATCCTAAGTAATTAACTAAGTTGTCCGGCATGTGATTGGTCCCTCGACGCTTCATCCGATTCTTCGGTGCATCATCCTCTCCTGCGGCCTATTGCCCAATCGGCTAGTCGACTCCACAACTCCGATATCCTTGGCGCAATACCCGCTCTTCTTGGCCCAATGCCCAAGTCCACGGCTTGAAGTCTTCTATCGATACGTCGACCGATCCATCGGCCCAACGTCCAATCTTCTGACATGTTCCTCCGGCATAACATGATTTTTCCTGGTTTAATTGTCTCATCCTGATCGAAGCATCCTGCGTCACTCAAAACGCAGATTAAAACATAAACACATATCAAGTGGTTTCATCATCAAAATATGAGATTCAACAATCTTCCCCTTTTTGATGATGACAACCACTTGATGACGGAGTTAACCTTAACTCTCGGAGTTTAAAAAACTTCCCCTATCAATATGCCATATTGATAAAACCTTGAATTCAAACTAAATTCAAGTCATTGCAATATTCGTCATGAATACTTGCAACACGTCATCATGAACTTATGCATAGACTTATATATTAATATGTCATGTTATCAACATACTTCTCCCCCTTTATCATCAACAAAAGGAGAAGTACAACTATTCTTTGTGTTTATAATATAAGTTCAAATCATTGCATGAAAAACATAATATTAAATTTTTATCATCATGCAATATAGCAATTTTATAACATTTTAGAACTTGCAAGCTAGCAATTTAGAGATGTTCAAGAAAGCAACTCTTGCTTCTTGAAATATGCAAGTTTTATAAGCTAGAAAATTCAAATATATGCAAGTTGGCATATTTGCTTTTCTTGAGATAGGCACGATAGCACATTTTTGCATTTTCTTGATGTTGAAGATATCAATTTCTTCTCTTTTGAGAAGTGCAATTTTTACTTTCTTCTTGAATTGTGCACGCTAATTATCTCCCCCTTAGTCATTGTCAAAAAGAAGGGAAGACCCTTTTTAAAGAAGAGAAGACCCTTTATGACAATTTCTAAATCATGACAAAGGTGAGTAATCATTCTTATTTCAAAATTCTATAATTGAGATAAACCTTGAATTCAAATTAAGGTAATTTTAATCATGATTCATATCATATGCAATACATCACATAAAAAGCATAAGTATTGCATGCATTATTTTAGCAACAAATCATAGCATTTCATCACATGGCAATATATCATCAAGTAAAATTACGATACAAGTTCTTGATATCTTAACATGATGCAAACATGGCATATGGCAATCATAGCATTTCGATTATCAGTTTACCATATATTTCGATACAAGCTTCTTTTGATATCTTAACATAATTCAAATTCAAATATGACACTTATAGCATTAATTCATATATTTCTCATTCAAATATGGCACTTATAGTATCAATTCATATATTTCTCTCCCTTTGTCATCAACAAAAGGAGAAGTAGCTCTAGCTATTTTAAAAGATATGTAAGTTTTTGTAACATGAAGCTAGATTTTCATCACAGCATATAAGCACAAAAGCATAGCAATATTCTTAAGTTCAATCATGGCAATTCAACACTTGCTTCTTATGCAAGATTGCACTTTTCTTTTCTTTGCATGTTCTAACTAGCAAAAGCTTTCTCCCCTTTGTTTTTGTCGAAAAGAAGGGAAGAGTACAAGCTAGCCAGCATTTGCCTTGAGCTAGCAATCTTTCTCCCCCTATGTCATTACCGAAAAGAAGGGAGAAATCAATGGCCAAAAAATTTTAATCATTATACAGGCCATATTACAAAATCATGTCATGATATCAAGGAAATTCAAGAAGGACATGATTCATTCGACAAATCATTTTAATAGAGCAAACGAATTATACAACCAAGGATCATGATTAAGATATATCAATATCATAGATCAAGTCATGATTCGTGATTCATCATAAAGCAAATTAATTTTCAGTCATCACATAAGGCATTTAAAGAATTTTTGAAACATAGAAGAATGATTAATTTAAGCATGCAATGTTTCAATCAAATTCAAGTCATGAATATGTTGAATCTCGGATTTTGATTATAAAATCAATTGATGGGTTAATTGATCTAATCCATATTATTGAATTAAGTGTGCAGGATGAACTACGATAACCAGAAAACACAAAGCAAGGATACCGGAGTCAAGTTCGACGGACGTTTAAGAGTCCGACGAATCGTCGGAGATGCTGCCGGAACCAACCGAGAAGAAATCGGGAACCTGTCGGAATTTTCGGAAGTTCACCGAAGAGATCGTCGGAGGTTCACGGAGATCACCGAGAAGGCTCGGCTACTCATTA
Organism: Musa acuminata AAA Group; assembly: GCF_036884655.1. Lineage (NCBI taxonomy): Eukaryota > Viridiplantae > Streptophyta > Magnoliopsida > Zingiberales > Musaceae > Musa > Musa acuminata. The sequence goes on along the minus strand of NC_088335.1, from coordinate 37,537,267 downwards.
AAGTCATCACAAGTTCGGGAGCTTGCTAGGAGCCTGTCGGAAGAAGTTCGTCGGAAAGCTCGCCGGAACAAGACTCGACGTTCGCAGTTGAAAAATTGCTTAGGATGTGTTTTGTTATGTAGTTCACTTGTAATTAGGATTAGGATTAAGAAATAATCCTATATCCTAGTTAGGGGTCAACTAGGCCCAAAATTAGACTTGGTTTGGACAAAATTTGATGCCCAAACAAGTGAACCGAAGAGTCTAGCGGTTGCACTACCAGATTGGGCGGTTGCATCGCCTAGCACCCGAGAGCTGGGCGGTGGCACTGCCCAGTGCCCGAGAGCTGGGCGGTGGCACTGGCCAGCACTGTCAGCGTTAGAAACTGACAAGCAATGGCACTGCCACTGATAGGCGGTGGCACCGCCAACATCGGGAACCCAACGAAATTTCAAATTTGGAGCCCAAATTTGAATCCTCTTGAGGCCTATAAATAACCCTCAAATCTCAACTGAGATTACAACTTTTTTAGCAGCAAGTGTTTGAGAGAAAGGCCTTAGAAAAGTGTTAGCTTGTCTTGTTTTCAATTTGCTAGTGTTCACCTCCTCTTTTCTTGCTGAAAATCTGTAAGAGAGTGAACCGCTTGTAAAAGTTGTAAGAGGCGTATTCACCCATCACTTTCAAGAGACTTGCTAGTGGAAGGTGGGAGCCTCATCGAAGAGGGGCCTCGTAAGTGGATGTAGGTCACTTGACCGAACCACTTAAAAAACGACGTAATCTCTGGTTTGCATTTCTTATTGTCATTTACATTACTACAAACTTTCTTACTTGCTTTGTTTCATCATTATCTTTGCTGCTCAACTTTGCGAATATGCTTTCAAGTTAATCACTTCCGATTCCGATTTTTATCGTACGAAAGATTTGTCGAAATCAACGTTTTAATCTGCTGCACTAATTCACCCCCCCCCCTCTTAGTGCCGCTCCAATCCTAACAGAATACTAATACTTTCATATTGTGAGTATAATTCATGAATACCAAAAGATATTATTTGTAATTCCAATTTTGCAAGATCAAGATTATGATTTAGATAAAACTCATTCAAATCAAATCGTTAACTTGAAACTCATAATCAAGTCATCAAAATCAATTTTGAGATTCATAAAATATCATGAAATTATTAATCTCGATCAGATGGGAAAAGCATTTTTTAAGTGATTCTTTTTCATCTAAGTATGCCTTAGTCTTTATATGCCAAATCAAGATAAGCATAAAAGTTCAAGACGTAAAGGCAAAATCTTATAAAATAACTCATCAAGTAAGATTTTAAACATCCATTTTCAAGCCATATAAAGAGTAAGTCAAGGATTCAATTATCTCATGTCATGAATTCCAATAGGCATCTCAAAATATCAATATCACATTAAAAAAATATTTTAAAAAGATATATCAATAAGTGATTCATTTGTATCATTTCATTCATTCGGAAGATTCTCCTCTTTGGTAAATAAATGTAGGAGAACAAATTGAATTAAGGAGATGTAACATGATTGAAGCATTGAACATGATTCATATTTAAAATGTGTCTCATGTCATAAGTATGAATCAAGCATTTGTAAAATCCGAAATCATCCTCAAAGTCACATTCAATAAATTCATACATGATAAGCATAGATTTATTGAAAAGACGATAAGATAGAGGATCACATTTCATTTTTATAAATTTATATTCATGTGATTTGCTTCTTATAAGTATGCCTTTACCTTTAATAAAACAAGTGTCAACATTTAATACGGAAAGGTAAAAAACAAATCATCAAGTATGATTCCATGATAACATCCTTTTAATATCTTGATATTCATCATCAAGTATGATTTCAAAAAGTATGTTAAAGAGAAATCATTAAGACCAAATGCATGATACACTCATTTATTTTCAAAATATTCATCATGTTTATTTTTATGAGATTCACAAGATTGGTAAAATATATTCATTAATCTCAATATGATAGAAAATTATTTCCATTTCATACAATTGATTTCATGTGAGAATATTCAAGTCTTTTGTGAAAACATGTATCATCATTTAAAATCGAAACATAAGTTTCGTCATGAAGCCGTCAAGACCAAACACATCATGATATCACATCTATCATCAAAAGACTATCAAGAAATTATTACATAGATGTACATGCAATATGTCATCTTAATATGTTATGAGAATGTCATCTTAATTCGTCATAGAAACGATTAGACCAAAAACATATTAATCTAAAATGAGAGTTTCAAATCAACATTTACTTCAAAAACTCATGCATGATACAAAATCATCAAGATACACATACATGGATTAATCCTAAGCATTATCACATATCATATTATCATCCCTAATGTTAAATACATCATTCAACATTTCCAAACATAACATGCATGAAACCTTAGCAATATACTTTTCATGATCAAATTTTTAATTTTTCAAAGATGCTAAAAAGAAAAACATGATATAATTTTTGAAAAACAATTTATTTATTTCCTATTCCTACTATCTAAATTAAGCACTAATGAAGGACTTCAAGTAATTTCAAAATAATTCAAGAGAGTTGAGTTACTTATTTTGTAGTCGAAGCTCGTCAAAGCCCAATTCGTCGTTTCACCTTTGGAAGTTCTTGATTCATCCTTTTGCCTTCCTCTTCTTTGGCCTCTTCCTCTATTCAAGTTCATTGTTTATTTTAGATTTTTGTTTAATAAACTTATTAAGATTTAGTGTTCGAAGTTCAAATTCATCATTGTCCTCATCACTTGAGTCATCACTAAAGTGGTATTCATTTGTCCAGGATTCCAAATCCTTCATGGTTTTTGGAAGCTTGTTTTGTTCATCATGTTCATCATATGCATTGTGCACCATTTCATATGTCATCAACGAACCAATTAGTTCTTCAAGTGGTAAGTTGTTTAGGTTTTTAGCTTCTTGTATTGCAGTTACTTTTGAATCCCACTTCTTAGAAAGAGAACGTAAAATCTTGTTTACGAGTTCAAAATCTGAAAAACATTTGCCAAGAGCTCTTAGATTATTGACGACATCCGTGAAACGGGTGTACATGTCACCTATAGTCTCGCTTGGTTGCATTCAAAAAAGCTCAAAATCATGCAATAAAATGTTAACTTTCGAGTCTTTGACTCTACTAGTTCCCTCGTGCGTGATTTCAAGTGTTCGCCAAATATCAAACGTCATTTCACATGTAGAAATCCGATTGAATTTATTTTTATCCAAAGCGCAAAATAAGGCATTCATAGCCTTTGCGTTTAGAGAAAAATACTTCTTCTCTAAATCCGACCATTCATCCATTGGTTTAGAGGGAAGTTGACAACCGTTTTCAACAATATTCCATAGATCCAAATTCATAGAAATCAAGAAAACTCTCATTCGAGTTTTCCAATAAGTGTAGTCCAATCCATTAAACAACGGTGGACGAACAACCGAAAAACTCTATTGAAAGTCATGAAGAGCCATTTCTCTCGGGTGTAAATACGAAATGAGAAATACCGGGCTCTGATACCAATTGTTAGGATCAAGAGCACTAAGAGGGGGGGGGGATTAGTGCAGTGGAAAACTTTCAATGATTAAAATTGCGTTCGTACGTTGAAATCCGATTCTGACGTAAAAGTCATTTCGTGCAGATAATAACTTTGAAAGCTTACAGAAACATATTTGAAGTAAAGTAAGGAAGGCAGTTTGCAGTTAAGATAGAAATCAGAATGTAAGCGCAAACTGAAATATGATGTTCGTACGATAAAACTGATTTTCGTCTTAACGCTGATTCGGAAAATACTTAACTAAGAAACACATTTATAAATGAGCAGAAGGCAGTAAGCTATTGAGGAGGTTTGCAGTAAAGATAAGATGCTCAAAATAAATGCAAACCAGAGAAGACGAGAGTTTATAGTGGTTCAATCAATCGTGACCTACATCCACTCTTCCGATTTCTCTTCCGTCGAGGCCACCGGCATCCACTAACGATCTTCCTTTACTATGCGAAGATCAATCTCCTTCTTACACCCCTCTTCTCCTTTTACCGGGTTTAGGAGACAACCCTTACAAGCACTCACTCTCCTCTCTTAAATAGAATTCTAACACTTAAGCTAGAGGAGGGAAATTCTAGAGATTGCAGTAGCGTTTCTCTCTTTTAATCTCTCTATGCTTGTATATTTTACCCAGGGATGGGAGGGGTATTTATAGGCTCCAAACCAGTTTGAATTCTGAAATTAAAACTGTCATCTCCCGGAATTCCGGGGTATGGCGGTTGCACCGCTTGACTAGGGCGGTTGCACCGCCTGGCAGAGCTCGGAGACTGAGCCTTTGGGCGGTGCCACTGCTTGGCAGAGCTCGAAGACTGAGCCTCTAGGCGGTACCACCGCTTGACAAGGGTCGTTGCACCGCCCAATCTCACTCGAAGACTAAGCCCTGGCGGTGCCACCGCTTGTCAAGGGCGGTTACACCGCCTAGTCTCGCTCGGAGACTGAGCCCAAGCGGTGCCACCGCCTGCTTGGGGCGGTTGCACCGCCCACTTTTCCTAGGAGACCCTCTCCTGGGCTGTGCCACTACCTAGTTGGAATTCTAGTCCGAATGAGTTGATCCATTCGACTCAATTTAGGTCTGTCAAGGGCCCAATTGCCCCCAGATTAAGTTAATGGGATCACCTCCTATTCATAACTTAATCTACATGCTAACTACGATAATTCTTAAGACATTTACTACAGCTTGCTCTGGTGCGTCAATCGCTTCTTCCGGCGAGCTTCCGACGAACTTCCGGCAAACATCTGACGAACCTCCGGCGATGCTCCGACGGACTTCCGGCAAACTCTTGGACTTGCGATGATCCACTTGGCGAGTTCCGACGAGCTTCTTTTGGCGAGCTCCTGGACTTCTCGGATTTATTCCCGCAGAACCTCTAACAACCGTCCGGACTTCCGTCGAGCTCTCGAACTCCCAACGTGATGATAGTCTTGACTCCGGCGCAACTCCTACTGCATGTCTTTCTTTCATCGTAGTTAATCCTGTACACTTAAAACAAAACTTCGATCGAGACAATTAATCCTAAGCAATTAACTAAGTTGTCCGGCATGTCATTGGTCCCTCGACGCTTTGTCCGATTCTTCGGCGCATCGTCCACTCCTTCGGCCTATTCCCCAATCGGCCAATTGACTCCGCAACTCCGATATGCTTGGGGCAATACTCGCTCTTCTTGGCTCGATGCACAAGTCCACGGCTCGAAGCCTTCTATCGATACGTCGACCGATCCATCGGCCCGACGTCTAATCTTCTGATATGTTCCTACGACACAACATGATTTTTCCTGCTTTAATTGTCTCATCCTGATCGAAGCATCCTGCATCACTCAAAATGCAAATTAAAACATAAACACATATCAAATGATTTCATCGTAGATTCAATAGTATTCATCTTATATCCAAATGGGTTGGTAGAGTTAAATAATGGATATAAAAATTTATATTACTTCATTTAACATAAATTACTAATCAAATTATTTAAGTTAAGATTGATAATATTATATACTCTTATAAGTGAATATTAATCTTTTTCACTTTTATGATACTAATCAAAATATTATATTAAATGATAACAGAAGTTAAATCATATTTTTACAGTAAAAATAGAACACCAATTATTACCACCACATGACACTAATCAACAAAAGATAGAACACCACTTATTGCATTAATCAAGAATAGGTTATTTGGTTCTTTAACCTCACCACCTTCTACTCTATCAAAATAAATTATTCCCTTTATCTTATTTTTAAGCACACTACTCAGATTCGTCTTATGACTATGTGAAAAATGCGTAAAGTTTGATCATGAACAGTTAATTAGCATTAGGTGGCGTTAAAAGTAATAAGCATACATCCCTGATAGTCAAAGCCAAATGAAATACCAATAACACAAATAACATGCATATGTCACTTTATACAAGTGGCTCTAATTGCAATGTCATTTTGCTTACGGATTGTTGTCCAGCTATATGAATTGGGAACGATCCTCTTTGTAGGAGAGGAATTCCACACTATAAATCTGGATGGAAACCCCCTCTTATACCACCCCAAGCTCAACCAGTCTTCCTCGTCTCATAGTATTCCACCATCACGTGTTCTGCAAACTAGCTAGCTAGCTTGTAGTATGGCATCCACCAAGAGCATCCAGTAGCTGACGCTCGAGGAGGAGGCAGGCGCGTGTGCCTTACAGCTAGCGAGCAGCTGCACGCCCTCCCCTTCACCATCAAGGCCGCTATCGAGCTCCGGCAACTCGACATCATCGTCGAGGCCGGCCCGGGCGCCATGTTGAGCCCGGTTGAGATCGTTGCCCGGCTGCCGACCGAGAACCCGCAGGCGGCCACGATGGTGGACCGAATGCTCCGCTTGCTCGCCCCCGACACTGTCGTCAGCTGCACCGTCCAAACCGGAGCCGATGGCCGCCCTACGAGGAAGTACGGCGCACCTCCCATCTGCAAGTACCGGAACAAGAACGAGGATGGTGTGTCCATGGCTGCTTTGGCTTTGTTGCTGCAGGATAAGATATTTGTGGATACATGGTAATTTAGAAGTAGGAGGATAGATTTGAGATCTTCTAGGCACATTTACTGTAGCTTTTCTCCTAGTGATTGGTAGCAGCTAAGGCTAAGTAGTCATCATGCAAAAACACCAAAACAATCAATCTCAGGCACTATTTGAAGGATTCAGTCTCGAGGGCGGCTTCCCTTCTAAGGCTGCCTACGGGATGTTGGTATTCGATTACACGGGTTCTGATCCATGGTTCAGCAAGGTGTTCAATGAGGGCTTGAGAGGCCACCCCAGCAGTATCGTCAAGTATTTACTCCGTGTCTACAGTGGCTTTGACAACATGGAGGTGCTCGTCAATGTCGATGGCAATGACGGCGCATCATCCCTCCAAATGATCAAGCACCCACACATCAAGGGCATCAACTATGACCGCCCTCATGTTATCTCCGGTGCCCAACGCACGCCAGGTCCACCATGATCTTGTTCTTTGATCATAAGTAGCAACCTAGCCAGGAAGAAGAAGCATTATCTTATACGTTCATGGCATGGTTTGGTTGCAGGAGTTACATCAGTGGAGACATGTTTCAAACTGTTCATGGTGGTGCCGCCTTCTTGAAAGTCATGTCTCCGAATCACTGAATGCCCCACACTAATTGACATTATAAACTGGAAACTATAATGCAATCTTTTTTACTCTTTTTCTATATCTTATTAAATTAATAGTAATTACATGCCTCAATGGAGAAAAAATAATTAATCATCAATAACTACATTAGATATTGATAATGAATTTTTTTAGAGTGAGACGAATGTGATGGTAAGAAGAAACAGACCAGACATAATATCACAAAATTTACTTAATTTTGCACAAATCGAAATTATACTCATAGTGTAAAGAAATTGAAATTTTCTACTATGTCAGAATAATAAAATATATAAAAAAATCTCTCTCGATTGACTAAATCTATACACACTGACATATGCATGAATACTAACAAAAAAAAGGTTCTTCTCACATCTAACCTTAGTTATAAATAATACTTAAAAAGCAACCAACTTTTAATTTTAAAGGACCTTTTCTATAAAAAAAAAAAGTTATTTTCAAACATGAATCACTTATCCTCCAAGTAATTACCTTATCCTTTAAATAATATATTATTAAATTAAATATTTTTAAAAAAAATTCTTTTGAGAAAAAGGAGGAGATTGGTTTCTCTTTAGCTACCGTATACCCCTACACATCAATAATTATGACAAGAGAACTCATTCGGCAACGAATAGTCCTCTTCGAGAACAAGATTTCTCTACACAAAGGAACATATATAGTTTTATTAAAAGTAATTAATTACTCCATATGGCAGAAGGTTCAAAAAAAAAAAAATATATTGTGTTTCCAAAGCTAACAATGTCAGTGTTTTGTATGCTCACCATGATGTTTCATCAAAGGATACCAAGATGAAAATGAATCCTGACAAATTTATTGGGCAAAAGCAAAAGCAGAGTGGAAAAACCTGCAAATGCCCTAAAGCAGAGCCAAGCCAAGAGGGGCTAAGACAAGTTATACTCTATCTAAAGCCACATTTGAAAGTGCAAAAAACAAATTATCTCGAGTGGATGTTACATTGGTAAGGGTGACACGCCCAATTCTCCAAAGCATCATTTTCAGCAGAAAGAATGCCAGCATAATTCACCATTTGAGGGTCTTAACAAACATAGTAGCACAGGATTAAGATCACATAGCAACAGCTCTTCCCAAAGATGTTTGTCTAAGCTGACTGACAGTATTGACTGTTGTCTGGGACGCTCAGAGAAGGAAATAAATGTTCTCATGGAGGCAGCACCACAAGGTGATGGGATCCGTCATTTAGATGTGCCAGCTACATTTAGTGAAATTGACCAAATGCCAACTACATCAAATCAGTTTGGTCAGAGGCAGATTGACGCTAATTGTGAGAGTGACACCACTAAGCACTCCAAGGATATATTCAGGAAGATCTTTCCGGTGTAGGTATTGAAGACTATCGATGCACAGAACCGAATATTGAAAGTCACAGAGAAGCTAACAGCTTGAGCAGTAATGGATCTGCAATACAGAAGTGACTCCCAGTAGGGAGGAAAGATTTGATAGCTTCTGATATGGGCAATTTAGACTGGTTAAAGGTTTCTGTCATGGATGAAACAGTCTCTTGATCATTCATATCCAAAGACTGCTCAAGTGGAGGATGTGAATAAAGATGGAGATATCTCAAATTCTGAAGCTAAAAAGTTGGCTAACAAGTTGAGCACCTACCCAAATTCAACTGAAGTTGATGTACATGCTGTGATCAACTGCCAAACACACAAGACAGAAGAAGACAAGGAATTTATTGGTTTTGAGACCGATTTAGACAAGATAGTAGGAGCTGTTAAGGATGCCTATGAATTGCAAACTGGAGTAGAAAGTGTTCAACTGGTACCTGGCAGTCCGGTTGCTGACTTTGAGAAATTTCTTTTTTCTGCTGCTCCAGTTATTGGACAGAAGCTGCAACAGTTGTTCTCATGAACGACTCAAAGATAGCTGGCACGAGATTCCTAACATCTCCTTGAAAAGCATTTGGCAATGGTATGAAGAGCTTGGTTGCTTTGGGTTGGAAGTGAAGACACAAGCTTTTTACAATTCTACAAGGCTGCGGAATGGTTGTCATGAATTCACTGCATACTTTGCGCTGCTGTGCAATTATTTGGAATATCGAGGAGTACTAAATATTGCAATCTGAGTCGACAGTCAGCCAGAGATTATGAGGGGAACAAGACAGCAAAATCTGTGTCTTCTTTGGGTTCTCTCTCAATCTTCTCAATGTTACTGCCCCAACCTACCAAGGAAGGACAAAGGTGCATGCTTATCAGATTCATCGTCTTCTTCTGCTAAAGTTTTCTTTGATAAAGGCATCCACGTGGATCATGAGGAGATTATATTTGAATATTTTGAATCTGAACAACCTCCTTGGCGGCATCCATGATATGAGAAGTTAGTAATCGTTTCATTATCTTTTGTGTGTGTGTTTTTTTTTAATCTGCTAATTGATATATCTTGTTACTTGTTATATAATATGTGATTTTGGCTAAGCTTCCTTGGCTTCCTTAGAACTCTTTCTTATATCATCAGAATGCTTAACACTATGCTTCCTCTGACTTCCTCAGGATCAACTTATGAAGAAAATGATATTATTATCGTTTCCCGATGGAAAATTTTCCACTGAAGTTTTTTTTTTTTAACTAGGTGAGATTGGTCATTGATAGAAGATATATTTTTATAAAGTTTATTGATATGTTCTCCCTATTTATCTAAGTTAGGAGAGAGAATTTTTTTTAACAAAGCAGCGAGACTTGGTTATGTAGTTGAAAAAATCTTATCTACAATAATGCTCTCACAAGATGGTGCTCTTATCAAGGATCCCAATCTTGGACCAATGCAATGAAAATAGCTTACGGGCGAGGCTTCATAAATGAGTCTGTTAGTTGATCAACCATATATACATGAGAAATACATAGTCGATGTCGGACAACTTGATCTCATATAAAGTGAAAATTAATGATAATATGTTTCATGGGGGAGTAGAACACTAGATTGGTGCATAAGTAGGTAGCTCCAACATTATCACAATATATTGTAAAAGTAAGAGTGGAGTCGATGTTGAGTTCCTTGATTCGTGACCCAATTGAGTTTTGCAATAATGGTGGCGATAGCACAATATTCAACTTCAGTTGTAGACCGTGTGACTATCTTTTGCTTCTTAGAACTTCAACTGATTGGATTAGCACTAAGGAAGATAATATACCCCGACGTGGATATTCTATCATCAAAGTTTCCTGCTCAATTAGCATTAGTAAAGGTATAAAAATAAAGTGGAGAGTGTTTGCGGAGAAATAGGTCATGATTGAAGGTCCCTTTAAGATATCGTAGGATTCATTTGATTGCAGACCAATGCGTAATAGATGGTCGATGCATGAATTATGATAATTTATTGCAAACCAATGCGTAATATTTGGTCAATGCATGAATTAAGATAATTTATTGACCACAAATAAGATATCTAGATGAGTAAGAGCTAAGTGCTATAAGGAGCTAACTACTTATTGGTATTAAGTGGGTTCCATAGTAGGACTTCCATCACATAATTTGAGTGATTCACTAGTAGAGAGGGGAGTTGTAACCTCTTTTGTGCCCTAGATTAATAATAAATCTTGAATATATTTTTTTTTGTGATAGGAAGAGGCCTAAAGATATATATATGTTGCTTCTACTTCTAAAAAGTAACTTCCTATATCTTTAAGGAAGAATCGATTTGTCAATTGCTTGATGAATGCTTGGATCTCTATAGGATTATTATTCATGACAATAGTGTCATCCACATGTACTAGAAGATATATTGTGTCTCTATTTTATCGTCAAAAAAAATAATAAGGTATTAGACTTGGAGTTGATAAAGCTAGTTAAAATAAAAAATGAACCAAATTTGGTGTTCTAGGCTCTTGGAGCCTAACGAAGTGCATAAATAACGTTTTGTAGTTTGCAAACATGCCTTGGACACTGAGAATGGATGAAACTAAGATGTTGCTATTGAATCTCAGATTTTGATGATAAAATCAATTGATGGATTAATTGATCTAATCCATATTATTGAGTTAAGTATGCAGGATTAACTACGATAGCCTAAAAACATAAAGCAAAGATACCGGAGTCAAGTTCGATGAGTGTTTTAGAATCCGAATATTCATCGGAGATGTAGTCGGAACCAACCGAGAAGAAATCAAGGACTTTCGGAAGTCCGCCGAAGAAATTATCGGAGGTTCGTGGAGATCACCGAGAAGGTTCGGCTACTCGCTGAACTTGCCATAAGATTGAGAACCTGTTGGGAGTCCATCGGAAGAAATCCGAGGGTGTATCGGAAGTCCGCCAGAAGATCACCGGATAGCTCGCCGAAAGGAGACTTGTCATTTGCTGGTTAAAAAACTTGCTTAGGACTATGTTTCCAGTTGTATAGTTTGTATGTAATTAGGGTTAGGGTTAAGGGATAATCCTATATCCTAGTTAGGGGCAACTGGGCCCAAATATGACTTGGTTTAGGTCGAATTTGAAACCTAACCAATGACCGGTAAGGTCGGGCGGTGGAACCGTCAGACTAGGTGGTGGCACCGCCCAGAACTTGAGGATCGAGTGGTGGTACTGCCAGATTGGGCGGTGGCATCACCAGTATACTGTTAGTGTCAGACATTAACAATCGGTGGCACCGCCACTGATAGGCGATGGCATTGCCAACATCGGGAACCCAAGAGAATTCAAAATTTGGAGTCCAAATTTGAATCTTCTTAGGGCCTATAAATATCCCTCAATTCTCAGTAGAGAATACAACTTTTTGAGTAGTAATAGATTGAGACAAAAGCCTTTGTAAAGTTTTTAGCAAGCCTTATTTTCAATTACTTGAGTGTTCACCTCCTTCCTTTTCGTTAAAAATTTATAAGAGTGTAAACCACTTGTAAAAGTTGTAAGAGGGGTATTTGTCCTTTCCCTTCAAAGTAATTTGCTAGTTGAAGTTGGGAGCCTCATTGAAGAAGGCTTCGCAAGTGAATGTAGGTCATTTGACTGAACCACTTTAAATTAGTGTGTTTCTTGAATGTATGAGTACTTACCTTTCTGAAATTATTATTTACACTACAACAAGCTTTCATTTTTATCTTCTCACTTTACTCAAGTTATTGTCGAATCGAAATCTCCTCGCATTTACGAATTCGGTTTCAAACTTACAAGTTTTAATCCGCTGCACTAATTCAACCCCCTCCCCTCTTAGTGCCGCTCTGATCCTAACAATTGCTACATAAAAACATCTTCAATTAGAGTCCTATATAAAAAGGCATTGTTAACATCAAATTGTCATAATTGCCAGCCTTTAGTGGTGGCCAAACTCAAGATAAGTTAGATTGTTGTGGGTTTAACAATAGAACTAAATATCTTAGTAAAGTCAACACCAGGTCATTGATGAAACTCTTTGGCGACTAGATGTACTTTATATCTAGCAACAGATTTATTTAGGTTCTGCTTAACTCGAAAGATCCACTTACACCCGATGATATTGTGTGTGTGATGAAAAGGTACAAGGTTCCATGTTGAGTTATGGAGGAGTGCATCATATTCTTCATACATAGCTTTACACCAATATGGAGATTTTTGGGCTTGAGTAAATGTGGTGGATTCAATAGTCTTAAGTAAGGATTTTGTGATAGTATATAGGTTAAGGACTTGACATAGTTTAAAAGTATCACTTTTGGAATGTGTTGTCATTAGATGTTCAGATGCTATGGAATTGCAAGATTGTGTTATTAGTATAGGCAGTGGAGAGTCATTGACACGAGATAGGTTAGGCTGAGGTGCTTTAGTGTCATTGGGTCTAGAAGGAGGTCAAGACAATGGTTGTGTTTCTGAATGTATTATCTCATTAATGAGGGAAACTTAAGAATGGAGTGGAGAAAGAATTGAGAGAATGGGCAACTACTGAACTATAGTAGCAGTAGAGTGTGGATCTTGAGGGGAAGAACTGGACGGTGTCATGGGAGGCTCATCTGACAAGATCAGAGTTATACTCTAGTGCTGAATGTTTGTTGGAGTGGCTTGCACAGTAGGAGACTCATGATTTTAGGAAGGAAAGGTAGACTTGTGAAAGCATTATGTGTTGGGAAATCATGGGGGGCGACATCATATGCGCAGCGGAAGAACAAGAAAACAAAAATCCCCGATTCCCAAAAAGATGTTCGTCGTCGTGCGAAGATTGGTGCGCAAAATCCGCAAAACACAAAACTGCGTATAGAGATTGTGTTACCTAGGGAGATCGTATATCCCTGTTTCCTTGCAGATCCTCAGGAGAGGGTGAAGGAGGTCAAGCGTCCTCCTCTCTAGCGGTGATCCACACAGCAGGGTTGCGACGACGCTCCTCAAAACTCCAGGCCTACTCTGAGGTGGAGAGGGAGAGGAGAATAGGAAGGGCAAGCAAAGACTCTAGCCTATGAGGCTGTGAATCCCTCCTATTTATAGAGATCCCGTGTCAAAACCCTAATGGGTCCTTTTCCCTAGTGGGTATTGGATCTGCATCCAATAAGACAAGGGCTCCGTCGGATATCTCATATCCGAACCTCTACTCATCGCAATGCCTACCATATGTGTGTGACCCTCTAGGCCCAATATCGAGCTGGCCGTGAGTCATACCTGTCAGAACTCCTTCTAACTAAGTGAATTATTATCTCTGTAATAATTCACTCGACTCATCGACTACGGAAGTACTAGGCCACTACGCCGTAGTCCCCAGACGATACAGGGGAATCCAATCCATTGGACCTGTCTGTCCTCAATTACCATGTACCTATAGTCCCTCATCCATCTAATATCCCAGAGACCGTATATCGAGCATGGTGCTGTCAGACCCATACGGTTTCTACTTGAGTCTCGCTCTAATTGGATTCTCCCGGAGAACTCTTTCTCTCTCAACCCGAATGACCCTGGCCAGGGATTTGTCTGAGCAAGAACACATGGGATATTCCTCTCATGATACCGAGAGTGGATGATCCTCTATCGACACTCAATAGCCCTCGTAAGGTCGACTACCACTCCCAATGACCAGCTGTACTAGATCTGGGAACAGCCAAACCTATAAGTCTGGTATCAAAGAGTGGAGCACTCATACAGGACATCCTTGGTGTCTCAAGTCTAAGAACCAGATACACCACTAGGACTACGGAATCGTTGTCTGACAATAAGGCATCATCAACCATCCAGCATTCCGTAAGCGGATCAATCAGTGAACTCATTCTCCAATGAGCACCTGTACTGTATCCCTAGTGTCCCTACACGAGCAGCTATGAGACCAACTGCATCCATCATATGGACGGGTATACAGCACACCAGTCTATCCGGTTATCACGATGTCCTTCTCGAGTAACCTATGACCGGGATTATTTAGGATATGTGTTTAAAGGTGAATCGATCTCATTATCGTGATCTCATCACGATCCGATTCCCATTGCACAAATCCAAGGACATCACTATACATATGCATTTATGCAATAGTTATAAAGATATATACGCCAAAATATAATAAGCAAAAAGATTCTGTATCAAGTCACACGTGCCATCACTCACGTGATTGGCTTGCTGGGCACCTATGACTAGCAATCTCCCACTTGACCTAAAGCCAATCACCTATGTGTTTGATCCCCATCAGACTCCTGTGACGCTCAAAGACAATCTGAGACAACGGCTTTGTCCGTGGATCTGCAATGTTATCTTCGGATGGAACTCTTTCCACTGCTACATATCATCGGGTTACGATCTCTCTGATAAGCTGGAACCTCCTCAGAACACTTCTGATGAGACTCGGGTTCCCTTATTTGAGTAATCACCCCATAGTTGTCGCAATATAAGGAAGTCGACTTGTCGCTATCTGTATCGACTCCCAAATCTGTGATGAACTTCTTCACCCAGACTCCCTCCTTTGCTGCATCCGATGCAGCAATGTACTCCGCCTCTGTGGTCGAGTTAGCAGTGGATCTTGCTTGGAACTCTTCCAGCACACTGCTCCTCCATTCAAGGTGTACACATACCCTGAATTCGACTTGCTATCATCGACATCAGACTGAAAACTTGAGTCAGTGTAGCCTTCAACCTTAAGGCTATTACCTCCATATACTAGTAAAAGATCCTTAGTCCTTCTCAAGTACTTAAGGATACACTTTACTGCTTTCCAGTGCTCCAAGCCTGGATCCGCCTGATACCTGCTCGTGACACTCAGAGCATGCGCTATATCAGGCCTAGTACATAGCATGGCATACATGATATACCATATTGCTAAGGCATAAGGTATCATATCCATGTTCGCCCTTTCTTAGAATTTTCAATGCCAAACATTTTGACAATGATTTCTATGTACCTGGACTGGGACAAGCCAAGCATCCTCTTGGATCTATCTCTATAGATTCTAATCCCCAAGATATAAGATGCTTCTCCTAAGTCCTTCATGGAGAAGTGTCTAGATAACCAAGCTTTTATTGTGGATAGCATTCCTATGTCATTCCCAATGATGAGGATGTCATCCACATATAACACCAAAAAGCTAATAGCGCTCCCACTTACCTTTCTGTATACACAAGGCTCATCTTCGTTCTTAACGAAGTCATAAGATCTGATTGCCTCATCAAATCTTATGTTCCAACTTCGGGAAGCTTGCTTTAGTCCATAAATGGATCTAAGCAACCTACACACCTTATCTGGGCAGTTCTTGGACACGAATCCCTCAGGTTGCATCATATACACCTCCTCCTCCAGGTTCCCGTTGAGGAATGCGGTTTTCACATCCATCTGCCAGATCTCATAATCATAGTGTGCTGCAATAGCCAATAGAATTCTGATGGATTTTAGCATTGCTACGGGTGAGAAAGTTTCGTCGTAGTTAACACCTTGCCTTTGACGATACCCCTTAGCCACTAGCCTTGCTTTATAGGTCTCTACCTTTCCATCTACTCCGATCTTTTTCTTAAAGATCCACTTGCAACCGATGGGTACAATACCTTCGGGTGCATCAACTAGGTTCCAAACCTTATTGGAGTACATAGAATCCATCTCAGAATTCATGGCTTCTTTCCACTTCCCGGAGTCTATACTCATAATAGCCTCCTCGTAGGTCTGAGGATCAATATCCTCTACATCCTCTGCTCTAATATGTCCCACATATCTCTCAGGAGGATGGGATACTCTATCAGACCTGCGTAAAGTTGAAACTTGTGTATTAGATACCTGAACAGACTCGGGCTGTAGAGTGGTGCTTGAGCTTGGTTCTCCAACCTCGCTCAATTCTATCATTCTCCCACTGTCTCCGTCAAGAATGTGTTCCTTCTCAAGGAACACTGCTCTCTTAGCTACAAAGACCTTTTGGTCCTCGAGATGATAGAAGTAATACCCACAAGTTTCCTTGGGGTATCCCACAAATTTACATCGCCCTGTCCTTGATTCTAACTTATCGGGGTTGTGTCTTTTAACATGGGCAGAGCAGCCCCAAATCTTAACTACTTTAAGATCAGGCTTCTTCCCTTTCCATATCTCATATAGTGTAGACACCACCGACTTAGTTGGAACTCTGTTCAGAAGGTAAGCTGCGGTTTCTAGGGCATATCCCCAGAATGAGATGGGTAGGTCAGTGAAACTCATCATGGACCGTACCATATCTAATAATGTACGATTTCTCCTTTCAGAGACACCATTGAGCTGAGGTGTATAAGGAGGTGTCCATTGGGATAATATCCCATGGTCCTTGAGGAAGTGAGTAAACTCTGTACTTAAGTACTCACCTCCTCGATCTGATCGAAGAGTTTTGATACTCTTTCCAGTCTGGTTCTCCACCTCATTCTTATACTCTCTGAATTTCTCAAAGGCCTCGGACTTGTACTTCATTAAGTACACATATCCATACCTTGAGAAATCATCAGTAAATGTAATGAAGTAGGAGTAACCTCCAATGGCATGAGTTGACATGGGTCCACATACATCACTATGTATGAGTTCCAACAACTCAGTGGCTCTCTCTCCAGTTCCACTAAATGGAGAGTTGGTCAGTTTTCCACGAATGCAAGGCTCACAAGTTGCATATGACACATAGTCGAATGGATCTAGATATCCATCATTTAGCAACTTTTGAATCCTTCTTTCATGGATGTGACCTAGCCTACAATGCCACAGGTATGCACTGTTCAACTCATCTCGTTTCCTTTTGGACATATTTATATTCATGATATGTGGAGTGGTGTCTAACATAAATAAACCATTATGCAATGTTCCTTTTGTGATGATCTTATCATCTAATAATATCGAACAACCATTGTTCTCAAAAACAAATTTATATCCACTAACTGTTAAACATGAAATGGAGATAATGTTTTTGATAATAGAAGGAACAAAATAACATGCATCTAATGCAATAAAAGCTCCACTAGGCAGATGTAGGGCGACCTCGCCAACAGCTAATACAGCAACTTTTGCTCCATTACCCATCTTGAGGTCCATCTCGCCTCTCTCTAGTCTCCTAGGCCTTGCCAGAACCTGCAACGAATTGCATATATGATAAGCACTACCGGTATCCAATACCCATGTGTTATCATAAGAGTCTGACAAATGGAGACTGATCATGAATGTACCTGAAGCTTCATCAAGCTTTTGTTTCGCCCTTTCTGCAAGATACTCTTTGCAGTTTCTCTTCCAATGCCCATCTTTACCACAGTGGAAGCACTGGCCTTTGTCCTTTGCTGGGTCTTTCTTAGCAACCTTTGCTTTACCTTGTTTGCCCTTGCCCTTTCCCTTCTTAAGGGACCTTTCTGCTTTCCTTTTCTTTCTGGTCTCACCAGTGTAGAAAACTGGCTTCTCTTTCTTAATAGTACTCTCTGCCTCCCTCAACATATTGAGGAGCTCTGGGAGAGTCACCTCAAGCTTGTTCATATTAAAGTTCATTATGAACTGTGAAAAGGAATCTGGTAGGGACTGAAGCACAATGTCCACACACAAGTTATCCTCTAGGACCATTCCTAGACCTGTGAGTTTCTCTATCCACTCAATCATCTTTAGGACATGGTTCTGAACCGGTGTCCCCTCAGTCATCCTAGCGCGGAAAAGGCTCTTGGATATCTCATATCGTTGAGTCCTTCCCTGTTCCTCAAACAATTTACGGACATGTAGGAGAATGGATCTGGCATCCATCTTTTCATGTTGTCTCTGTAACTCTGGAGTCATAGAGCCCAACATATAGCACTGAGCAAGAGTGGAGTCATCAATGTACTTCACGTAGCGAGCGATCTCATCCTCGCTTGCCCCTTCTTCGGGCGTAGGCATCACTGTATCAAGGACGTACACGATTTTCTCCGCTGTGAGAACAATTCTCAAGTTACGGAGCCAGTCCGTATAATTTGGACCAGTGAGGCGGTTGACATCAAGTATGCCACGTAAGGGATTTGAAAGCGACATTTTCTGAAAATAAAGATGTAGCAAAAATGAATAACATGCAGATTTTGCAAGAAATAAACAATCAAGATATGGACTTCTATCTTAATATGCTCCCACTATTTTACTAACGAGTCACGCGACACCCTCAGCACGTGAAACGGAAGTCTCCGGCAGACTTCTAGTGGGGATCAGGATCCAATCAGCGTCTTAGTGTAACCTCGAGGGACTCGACCAATCACACTAAGCCTAAAAGGTAGACAACTCTTGCCGATCACAACTCCTTGTGATTCCCGTCCTGTTCGGCCTCCGAATCACCATGGCCTCGAGGGACTCGACCAACCATGATGCTCGGTTAAGTCAACACCTTCGTTACAAGATGAGTCTGATTTGATGATATACCCTCGAGGGACTCGACCAAGCATATCATGCCCTCAGGTCACCGGTGACATCTCTATGTCGTAAGCAAGATAGCGAATCGCGATATAGGTGAGTCTCGAGGGACTCGACCAACTCAACCTACACCGGGATTCGGTTCCTACTCATAACGATGGAAGGCCACGTGGGTCAATCTAATTGCCTCACGTTTACCGACTTAATATTATCGAGAGATGTTTCTATGATTTGGTCTCCTATTATGACATGTCACACATGTACATATTTAATATATATCTACATCGCATGCAAATATATATACATATTTAGTATGTGTATAAGCAATCACACCAGATGATCATGGACCACAACCTAATATGATTAGGCCCGAGCCAGTAGGCCTAATCACTCACATCAAGATCTATGTGTGCAACGGTGCATCTCCATGCCTTGTGATCGTCCATCTCGTCCTCGTTGGTTCCGTCGACATCTTGATGCATCTTCATGCATCACGATCGTCCGTCTCGTGGGTCCCGCTATGGCTTCCACGCTCCCGCTGCGCCTCCTCATGTGATTACAACTTAATCATAGGCACGCAGGCCCGACAATAAACGAGAAATATAATGGAGGTTCGCAGACCTCAATAATAATAATCACAAGTACACACATCACACGGTCCATGATCATCCGTCCACTCATCATACATCACATGTATAAATAATCGTCATTATGTAGGACTACTAGATAATAAAAATAATAATCAACTAAACCTTTTAATTAATTAATATTTTCTGAAATCAGGGATATATAGGGAATTTCTCAATTCCTAAGGGTATTTTCGTAATTTGGACAAAAGACAGAAACTGGAATTTCTCAAATTCCGAGGGGCAAAACTGTCTTTTGCGTAGAAAACCCTAATACCCTTTCCCCTTTTCGCTGCTGCGCCGCCGCCGCCGCCACCCTGCTGGCGGCGGCCTGTGCGGCGAGGGCGAGGGCATTGCCCTCGCCTGCAGGTGGCACGCCCGCTGGGGTCGCTGCCGCTGCAGGTGGGCGCCCCCGCGGGCGCCGCTGCCTTCGCGGGCGGTTCTGCCCGCGAGTTAGCGCCCGCAGGTGGTGCTGTCTCGCTGGCGGCCGCCCCTGCGGGGTTTCGCCCGCGGGAGCAGCGGCGGCAGGCGTCGCGCATCGCTGCCCTGCGGCGGCAGGCGCCGCTTTCTTTCGGCGGCAGGCGCCGCTGCCCTGCGGCGCCTCTGCTCGTGGGTTGCCAGCCCCGCCAGCAGCAAGCTTGCTGCAAGCAGACCGTCGGCCGGCTGTTGCAGGCACAGCGCTTGCGCATGCGCCGGCGCTGTGCTGCCTGGCTGCGGCTGCGGCTGCCGCTGCAGGTGGCTGCAGGCATGCAGATCGAGGGCAGCAACTGTTGCTGCCCTTCCTCACTTTTGCGTCAACGATTTTGACGTCAATATTCTTCCTAAACACAACACACGCAGTTCAAAAACCAATCATTCGCACGAACAACCTGGCTCTGATACCACTGTTTGGGAAATCATGGGGGGCGACATCATATGCGCAGCGGAAGAACAAGAAAACAAAAATCCCCGATTCCCAAAAAGATGTTCGTCGTCGTGCGAAGATTGGTGCGCAAAATCCGCAAAACACAAAACTGCGTATAGAGATTGTGTTACCTAGGGAGATCGTATATCCCTGTTTCCTTGCAGATCCTCAGGAGAGGGTGAAGGAGGTCAAGCGTCCTCCTCTCTAGCGGTGATCCACACAGCAGGGTTGCGACGACGCTCCTCAAAACTCCAGGCCTACTCTGAGGTGGAGAGGAAGAGGAAAATAGGAAGGGCAAGCAAAGACTCTAGCCTATGAGGCTGTGAATCCCTCCTATTTATAGAGATCCCGTGTCAAAACCCTAATGGGTCCTTTTCCCTAGTGGGTATTGGATCTGCATCCAATAAGACAAGGGCTCCGTCGGATATCTCATATCCGAACCTCTACTCATCGCAATGCCTACCATATGTGTGTGACCCTCTAGGCCCAATATCGAGCTGGCCGTGAGTCATACCTGTCAGAACTCCTTCTAACTAAGTGAATTATTATCTCTGTAATAATTCACTCGACTCATCGACTACGGAAGTACTAGGCCACTACGCCGTAGTCCCCAGACGATACAGGGGAATCCAATCCATTGGACCTGTCTGTCCTCAGTTACCATGTACCTATAGTCCCTCATCCATCTAATATCCCAGAGACCGTATATCGAGCATGGTGCTGTCAGACCCATACGGTTTCTACTTGAGTCTCGCTCTAATCGGATTCTCCCGGAGAACTCTTTCTCTCTCAACCCGAATGACCCTGGCCAGGGATTTGTCTGAGCAAGAATACATGGGATATTCCTCTCATGATACCGAGAGTGGATGATCCTCTATCGACACTCAATAGCCCTCGTAAGGTCGACTACCACTCCCAATGACCAACTGTACTAGATCTGGGAACAGCCAAACCTATAAGTCTGGTATCAAAGAGTGGAGCACTCATACAGGACATCCTTGGTGTCTCAAGTCTAAGAACCAGATACACCACTAGGACTACGGAATCGTTGTCTGACAATAAGGCATCATCAACCATCCAGCATTCCGTAAGCGGATCAATCAGTGAACTCATTCTCCAATGAGCACCTGTACTGTATCCCTAGTGTCCCTACACGAGCAGCTATGAGACCAACTGCATCCATCATATGGACGGGTATACAGCACACCAGTCTATCCGGTTATCACGATGTCCTTCTCGAGTAACCTATGACCGGGATTATTTAGGATATATGTTTAAAGGTGAATCGATCTCATTATCGTGATCTCATCACGATCCGATTCCCATTGCACAAATCCAAGGACATCACTATACATATGCATTTATGCAATAGTTATAAAGTGATATACGCCAAAATATAATAAGCAAAAATATTCTGTATCAAGTCACACGTGCCATCACTCACGTGATTGGCTTGCTGGGCACCTATGACTAGCATTATGAAGGTAGACTCATGGTTTGGGGGTTATAGCATCGGAAAGCATTATTCTCAAGAAAGTATCTTATGAAGACGCAAGGTTTAAATCTTGATGTTATATTATAGGAGGCATAGAAACGTAACCATGGATAACATAGACAACTAAATATTTGTAGTTTCTAAAGGTTTGGAGGTTTATGAAATAGTATTTCAAATGAAAATTGATATTGTAGGACTGAAGTAAGCATACGATTAATAAAATAGACATAGAGGCATAGAGGCATAAAGGCCTAATATAGAAGTGTGAGATCAGTTTCAATTATAAGCTAATGTTTATATTCGGTAGAGCCAATTAGTTGAGGAGTATATGGGAGTGACTTGAGATATTATATACTACAAGTTGAGAGACAAGATGTCAAGGCTTAATATTCACCTCCACCATTAGAGTAAACTATTTTGATTGTAAACTAAAAGTAGTTCTTGACCAACTTTCTAAAGTTGATAAAAATTATGAAAACTTTAGATTTATGGTGGAAAGGATATAGCATATGTACTTAATGAAATAATCTATAAAATTATTTAAAATCTAAATTTGTAAAATAAATGGTTGGGGCAAGGCCCCAAATATTAGTATAAATAATTTCAAATAGTTTAGAGTATGATATGAAAGATGTGCCAAAGGACAATCTATGACTTTTGTTGCTAAGACAAGCATCACAATGAGTTATAAAGCTACTTGATTTAAAAATGAGAAGAGAATAATGAAAAAGTAATTTCTACTGGATAAGGGACAAGGGATGAGCAATACAACAATGCCACACATCAATTGGAGTTGCAATCGAAGAATGAATAGTGGGTTGGTTTATTTGTGGAGTTGACAACTATTCATAAATATTGCCTCTATTCTGACCTTGGACCAAAGATGTCCCCCTACTCAAATTCGTGACAAGAAAAGAGTCAGGAAAGAATTCGATTGAAGTATTATTGTATTTGCAGAATTGAGAAACAAAAATGTCGTTTAATGTGAGGTACATATAAAACATCATCGAGTGTAAAAGTTATAGTATGTGAATTAAGTATTATAGAACCAGTATGAGTAATAGGAATTTCTTTATCATCATCGATGATGATACCTTCATTTCCGCCATAATTATTGTGGATGGACAAGTTTTAAAGATCAGAGGTGATGTGATGAGAGGCATTAGAGTCCACAATTCAACTAGATTAACTAGTAGTCGAAGTAGTCATGAGATTCGCCTAAGGCCACCGTGATAGAGTAGGGTGTCTAGGTCAAGATGGATGAACTTTCGTGGAGTGTCCGACTTTATCACACAACTGACAAACAAATATTTGCTGGCTTGTGAGGTCAGGACGCCAAGGTTTAAGGTTTTTGGAGTTTCCACCTTGATAGAAATGTTGATGATATGGATAAAGGAGGGTTTGTTTGGGACCCATAAAGTTAGGAGACATCTTGGACAAACCTTTGTTGACATCCTTATTGTATTGGTTGCTCTTCCACTTAGACTTTTGATTGACTTGAGTTGAGATGGTTAGTCCGGGCAACTTGTCCTCGCACTTCAAATACAATTTATAGTCAATCAACTTGTCATAGAGTTCTTAAAATGACATTGGTGAGTTGCGTGCTTGAATTGTGACTGACAATTCCTTGTACTCGTCTCGTAAGCCTTTAAGAGTATGGATTATGACTATTTCGTCACAAAAGGAATGGCTTATCAAAGCCAAGTCATCGATGATCTTTTATATTATGTAGATAATCAATGATGGTACTTCTTTCTTATTTTGTCTTCATTAGACTGGATAAAAGACTGAGCATGTGTGTACGCGAATGATTTGACAAGGTTGTTTACTGCTTGTGTCATGCTTCTATAGTAGTCACGCATGAAGATATCAATGGGGCGACAGATCTAGCAATTGACTCTTCTCGTAAGGGATGATGGCAGTGTTGTTCCTTGCTTCTCTTTACACTGAGGGAGAAGAAAGAGGGATGCAGCACTAAGGGGAAGGGGTCACCTTGTGCATGAACGCAGGTTATTGGTCATCTAACACCCACTTAGGAGAGGAGAGGAGAAGTTGGGGGAAAATCTTCTAGGGGAGGAGCCTTCGGCAGTGGAAGTGTTTGGCCGTAGTCCACCATGGCTATCACTGCAATCTATGAGAGATCTGTTGGGAAAAGCCTGTTAAAGCGAAATATTCTTTTCCCTCTTTATGTATCAAAATGGGTTACTCATCAAAATATCAACTTGATATCCAAATAAAATATCAACCAGCAC
The DNA here is from genome assembly GCF_036884655.1 of Musa acuminata AAA Group. Lineage (NCBI taxonomy): Eukaryota > Viridiplantae > Streptophyta > Magnoliopsida > Zingiberales > Musaceae > Musa > Musa acuminata. The sequence continues at coordinate 37,513,038 of NC_088335.1, read as the reverse complement.
AGCATAAACAATAGAGCATAAATCAATCACACAGTGAGACCAAATCTTTTTAACATGGAAAACCTAATGTGGGAAAAATCACGGGACCGTAGTCCACCTCAAACTTCCACTATCAATAGTAATGATAATAGGTTTACAATCGGTCTTCTCTAGAATAATCAGAAGATCACAATAACATCAAGATCATAGATCTTAGCTCAAGAATAGATATCTTCATCACATAGATGGATCTCCTCGTAAGGGAATTTTAGGTCTCACAAAATAGATATAGCAGGAAAGTACTTTAGAGAGGGTAAACTATAGATCGACACTATTAGGATTGTAGAGTTTGCTGCAAGGATTCTCCACATAAAATTTGGGCCAAAACTGAGAACATTTGACCACCGATCGTTAAGTAGAAATCTCTAAAACCTTACTTTCTCTCTCTCTTCTTTTCTCTATGTGCGCCGTCGCTTGTTGCACGCTCACACCCGCACGCTGCACTCTCACCAAACCCTATCTCTCTCTCTTTTTAATTTTTGCCTTCAATTATTGATTTGGGCTTAATAAGCCCAATTGTCTAAGCCCACATATGGGTTGGACCCAACAATTCTCCCCCTCTCTGGACATTTCTTCTTTTGCTTTCTCTCTTGTAGGACATTGTTTCGAATGAAGCTTGAAATGACCTACAAGTGGAGAACAAACTGCTTTGGCTTTACTCATGTTGAATCTTTCAAGAACCTTTTCAATATAAGTCTCTTGAGATAGCCAAATCTTTCTTTTCTTCGTATAACGAAGAATCTTCATGCTAAGTATTTATTTCACCGATCCCAAGTCTTTTATGGTAAAAACCATACTTAGCTCTCTTTTAAGCTTTCCAATTTTTCCAACATCATGACCAACAATCAGCATATCATCCACATATAGCAGTAAAATAAGAAAATCATCATTTGAAAATTTCTTCATATACACACAATGATCAGATGTGGTTCTATTATATCATTGGCTCATCAAAAAGGAATCAAACTTCTTGTACTAGTGTTTAGGTGCCTGTTTGAGTCCATATAAGCTTTTCTTAAGCTTACACACTAGATTTTCTTTTTCCTTGACTTTGAAACCTTCTGGTTGCTCCATGTAAATTTCTTCTTCCAAATAACCATGAAGAAATGTTGTTTTTACATCAAGTTGCTCAACTTCTAAATTCGAGCGGGCAGCTAAACCAAGAACAACTCGGATATAGGACATTTTCACAACTGGAGAAAATAATTCTTCAATGTCAATACCTTTCTTTTGACTGAATCCTTTCATAACTAGTCGTGCCTTGTATCTTTGTTGTGAGCTAATAGTTTTCAGTCTTCAATTTGTAAACTCACTTATTCTTGAGAGCTTTCTTCTCTTTAGGTAACTTTACCAAGTCATAGGTGTGATTCTCAAGCAAGGATCTCATCTCTTCTTGCATGGCTTTAACCCACTCATTCTTATTCTCATGTAGAATAGCTTGGTAAGTTCCTGGCTCTCCCCCGTCAGTAAGCATAACATACTCATGTGGAGGATATCTATTAGATGGTTGTCGCTCTCTAGTGGATCTTCTCAATAGAATCTCAACTGGTGTTGGAAGTGCTTGTTCAGTTGGTTCAACATCATCAACAATAGGTGTATCATCACTAGTATTCTCACCACAATCTTCTTGTTCATCTCCCCAATGATCATCATGAACTACAGGTGAAGGAATTGGACCCAGACTCTAAGGATTTTTACTATAACTTCTTCCACGTCTTTCTTATTTTTCAATAACGAATGCCCTAGAAGAAGATTCAACCTGTTCTTTCCTTCTAGCATCTTCATTTAGCAAACTGTCTTTAACCATATCTATAGTTAGAGTTCCCTCTGGCGTGGAGTTGCAAATAGTCACCACATACGTTTCCCAACTTTCTGGTAAAGAGTTGAGAAGTAATAATCCTTGCATATCATCATCTATATTCATTTTCAAAGCAACCAACTTGTTTGCAAGATTCTGAAATCGGCTTATGTGCTCAATAATGTTACCACCACCATCTTTATACTTCAAATTTACAAGCCTTCTAAGGAGAGAAATTCTATTTCCCACAGTCTTTTTCGCAAAGAGATTTTCTAACCTTTGCCAAACAACATCAGCTCTTGTTTCATCTGAAATATGGTCATGCAAGTTTATATTCATCCATCTTCTAATATAGGCAATAGCTTTTCTATGTTGAACTTCTCATTCTTCATTGTCCATAGCAGAAGGTTTGTCTTTAACCTTGATGGGCTTATACAAATCTTTGCAATAAAGCAAATCTTCCATTATACGCCTCCAAGTGGAATAATTTGATGAGTTCAATTTAATCATATCATCTGACTGCTCCATTTCAATTACACAAGAAAAACTAGCACCAAATAACCTAATGCTCTTATACCACTTGTTGGGAAAAACCTATTAAAGCGGAATATTCTTTTCCCTCTTTATGTATCAAAATGGGTTCCTCATCAAAATATCAACTTGATATCTAAATAAAATATCAACCAGCACAGCATAAATAATAGAGCATAAATCAATCACACAGTGAGACCAAATCTTTTTAACGTGGACAACCCAATGTGAAAAAAACCATAGGACCGTAGTCCACCTCAAACTTCTATTATCAATAGTAATGATAACAGGTTTACAATCGGTCTTCTCTAGAATAATCAGAGGATCACAATAACATCAAGATCATAGATCTTAGCTCAGGAATAGATATCTTCATCACATAGATGGATCTCCTCGTTAGGGAATTTTAGGTCTCACAAAGTAGATATAGTAGGAAAGTACCTTAGAGAGGGTAAACTATAGATCAACACCATTAGGATTGTAGAGTTTGCTGCAAGTATTCTCTAAATAAAATTTGGGCCAAAACTGATAATATTTGGCCACCGATCGTCAAGTAGAAATCTCTAAAACCTTACTTTCTCTCTCTATTTCTCTCTCTCTTCTTTTCTCTATGTGCGTCGTTGCTCGCTGCATGCTCACACATGCACGCTGCACTCTCACCAAACCCTATCTCTCTCTCTTTTTTTAATTTATGTCTTCTATTATTGATTTGGGCTCAATAAGCCCAATTGTCTAAGCCCACATAGGGCTGGACCCAATAATTCTCCCCCTCCAACACATATGGTGGGTTGTACCAAGCCCGCTCTTCGCCTACATGCTTCAAGCTTCTCCTTAGGCAAAGACTTTGTCAACATATCTGAACCATTCTCATTGGTATGCATTTTTTCCAACTATAATTCTTTCAACTCAAGCACATCACGAATCCAATGATATCTCACATCAATATGCTTGGATATAGAATGGTATGTTGAATTCTTGGAGAGGTGAATGGCGCTCTAACAGTCACAGTAAACAGTATATCCTTCCTATTTCAAGCCTAATTATTGTAGAAACTTTTTTATCCATAAAGCTTCCTTGCAAGCTTCAGTAATTGCTATGTATTCTGCTTCTGTGGTTGATAGAGCAACACACTTCTGTAACTTAGATTGCCAAGAGACCGCTCCTCCTGCAAATGTCATCAAAAATCCCGAAGTGGATTTCGTGGAATCAGTATCACCTGCCATGTCTGCATCTGTGTAACCTTCTAACACAGGTTCATCACTGCCAAAACATAAACAAAACCTGGAAGTACCTCTTAGATATCTTAATATCTATTTCACTGCTGCCTAATGTTCCTTTCCATGATTAGAGAGAAATCGGCTGACAACTCCAACTGCATGAGCTATATCTGGCCTAGTACAAACCATAACATACATCAAACTACCTACTGCAAATTAGTAAGGCACTCTGGACATTTCTTCTTTTGCTTTCTCTCTTGTAGGACATTGTTTCGAATTAAGCTTGAAATGACCTACAAGTGGAGAACAAACTGCTTTGGCTTTACTCATGTTGAATCTTTCAAGAACCTTTTCAATATAAGTCTCTTGAGATAGCCAAATCTTTCTTTTCTTCCTATGACGAAGAATCTTCATGCTAAGTATTTGTTTCACCGATCCCAAGTCTTTTATGGTAAAAACCATACTTAGCTTTCTTTTAAGCTTTCCAATTTTTCCAACATCATGACCAACAATCAGTATATCATCCACATATAGCAGTAAAATAATAAAATCATCATCTGAAAATTTTTTCATAAACAGACAATGATTAGATGTGGTTCTATTATATCATTGGCTCATCATAAAGGAATCAAACTTCTTGTACTAGTGTCTAGGTGCCTGTTTGAGTCCATTAAAGCTTTTCTTAAGCTTACACACTAGATTTTCTTTTTCCTTGACTTTGAAACCTTCTGGTTGCTCCATGTAAATTTCTTCTTCTAAATCACCATGAAGAAATATTGTTTTTACATCAAGTTGCTCAACTTCTAAATTCAAGCGGGCAGTTAAACCAAGAACAACTCGGATAGAGGACACATTTTCACAATTGGAGAAAATATTTCTTCAAACTCAATACCTTTCTTTTGAATGAATCCTTTCACAACTAGTCGTGCCTTGTATCTTTGTTGTGAGCTATTGTTTTCAGTCTTTAATTTATAAACCCACTTATTCTTGAGAGCTTTCTTCTCTTTAGGCAACTTTACCAAGTCATATGTGTGGTTCTCAAGCAAGGATCTCATCTCTTCTTGCATGGCTTTAATCCACTCATTCTTATTCTCATGTAGAATAGCTTCTTGGTAAGTTCCTGGCTCTCCCCTGTCAGTAAGCATAACATACTCATGTGGAGGATATCTGGTAGATGGTTGTCGCTCTCTAGTGGATCTTCTCAATGGAATCTCAACTGGTGGTGGAGGTGCTTGTTCAGTTGGTTCAACATCATTAACTGTAGGTGTATCATCACTAGTATTCTCACCACAATCTTCTTGTTCATCTCCCCAATGATCATCATGAACTACAGGTGAAGGAATTGGACCCAGACTCTAAGGAATATAAACAGAAGTTTCTGACTTCTCAATATTAGCACCATCATCAAACAATTGGTCTTTAAGAAACACAACATCTCTTCTTCTAATAATCTTCTTGTTCACTGGATCCCATAATCTGTACCCAAACTCTTCATGACCATATCCCAAGAAGATACATGCTTTTGCTTTACTATCAAGCTTGGACCTCTCATCTTTAGGAATATGAACAAATGTTTTACACCCAAAGACTCTTAAGTGATTATAAGATATATCTTTTCCTTTCCATACTCTTTTTGGAATATCACCTTTCAGAGAAACTGATGGAGAAAGATTTATCATATCAACTGTAGTTCTTATAGCCTCCCCCCAAAATGACTTTGGTAACTTGGCGTGGGAAAGCATACACCTAATCCTTTCTTCAATGGTTTTGTTCATCCTTTCTATTATACCGTTCTATTGAGGAGTTTTAGGAACTGTTTTCTCAAGCCTGATACCATAGAACCTGTAATAATTCTCAAAAGGACCCCTATACTCGCCACCATTATTTGATTGGATACACTTTAGCTTTCTGCCAGTTTCTCTTTCAACACTAACATGAAACTCTTTAAAAACATCGAGTACCTGGTCTTTAGATTTCAAAGCAAAAGCCCACACTTTTCTAGAATGGTCATTAATAAAAGTAACAAAATAAAGAGCACCTTCAAGAGTTCTAGTTTGCATAGTATAAAAATCAGTATGAACTAAATCAATAACATTTGATCTTCTAGATAATGGATATGTCTGAAATGCAACTCTATGTATTTTTCCAACTGAGCAATGATCATAAGATTTAAGAGATGTACCTTGCAACTTTAGTAAGAACTGTTTTCTAGCAAGAGTTTGAAGTCTCTTCTCGCTGATATGTCCAAGCCTCTTATGCCAAAGATCTATAATTTCACCTTTTTGAATTGCATTAATCTCTCCTTTATGTAGTTTAGCTTCCATGACCTAAAATGAGTTAAGTTTCTTTTCTCTTATCACAATCAGAGAACCTTTATTGAGTTTTCATTTGCTTTAACCAAAATAGTGTGCAAAGCCCTCATCATCAAGTCTACTTGTAGATATCAAGTTAAGACAAATATCTGGAACATGTCTTACATCTTTGAGTATCAATTTGCTCCCAATACTGGTCTCTAAGCAAATATCTCAAATACCCACAATCTTAGATGTACCACTATTTCCCATTCTGACATTACCAAAATCACCAGCAATGTAAGATCTAATGAAATCACCATAAGAAGTAACATGAAATGAAGCACCATAATCAATTATCCAATTACTCTCTTGAGCTACAAGACTAACACAACCTTCATCACAAACAATAATGATATTACCTTCAGCAGCAACTGTATTTGTCTCTTTCTCATTTTTCTTTATTTCATTCTGTTCTCGCTTCTAAAACCTACACTCTTTCTTCATGTAACCTGGCCTGTTATAGTGAAAACATTTGATATCTCTTCTAGACTTGGATCTTCCTCTATAACCATGTGAATTTCTGCTATGACTTCTTCCACGTCTTTCTTGTTTTTCAGTAACAAATGCCCTAGAAGAAGATTCTCCCTATTCTTTCCTTTTGGCATCTTCATTTAGCAAACTATCTTTAACCAAATCTATAGTTAGAGTTCCCTCTGGCGTGGAGTTGTAAATAGTCACCACATACGTTTCCCAACTTTCTGATAAAGAGTTGAGAAGTAATAATCCTTGCATCTCATCATCTATATTCATTTTCATAGCAACCAACTTGTTTGCAAGACTCTGAAATAGGCTTATGTGCTCAACAATGTTACCACTATTGAATCTCGGATTTTGATGATAAAATCAATTGATGGGTTAATTGATCTAATCCATATTATTGAGTTAAGTGTGCAGGATTAACTATGATAACCAGAAAACACAAAGCAAGGATACCGGAGTCAAGTTCGATGGACGTTTAAAAGTCATAAGAATCGTCGGAGATGCTGCCGGAACCAACCGAGAAGAAATCGGGAACCTGTCGGAATTTTCGGAAGTTCGCCGAAGAGATCGTCGGAGGTTCACGGAGATCACCGAGAAGGCTCGGCTACTCATTAAAGTCATCACAAGTTCGGGAGCTTGCTGGGAGCCCGTAGGAAGAAGTTCGTCGGAAAGCTCGCCGGAACAAGACTCGACGTTTGCGGTTGAAAACTTGCTTAGGATGTGTTTTGTTATGTAGTTCACTTGTAATTAGGATTAGGATTAAGAGATAATCCTATATCTTGGTTTTGGGCCAACTGGGCCCAAAATTAGACTTGGTTTGGGCTAAGTTTGAAGCCCAACCAGTGAACCGAAGGGTCTGGCGGTGGCACTGCCAGACTGGGCGGTTGCACCGCCCAGCACCCAAGAGCTGGGCGGTGGCACCGCCCAGCGCCAGAGAGCAGGGCGGTGGGACCACCCAGCACTGTTAGTGTCCGATAGTGACAGGCGATGGCACCGCCAGCATCGGGAACCCAAAGAGAATTCAAATTTTGGAGCCCAAATTTGAATCCTCTTGAGGCCTATAAATATCCCTCATATCTCAGCTTAGATTACAACTTTTTGAGCAGTAATTGTTTGAGAGAAAGGCCTTAGAAAAGTCTTAGCTAGTCTTGTTTTCAATTTGCTAGTGTTCACCTCCTTCTTTCTTGCTGAAAATCTATAAGAGATTGAACCGCTTGTAAAAAGTTGCAAGAGGGGTATTCACCCTTCCCTTTCAAGAGATTTGCTAGTGGAAGGTGGTAGCCTCATCGAAGAGGGGGCCTCGCAAGTGGATGTAGGTCACTTGACCGAACCACTTTAAAAACGGCGTAATCTCTGGTTTGCTTTTCATTACTGTAATTTACATTACTGCAAACCTTCTTACTTGCTTCATTTCATCATTACCTTTGCTGCATAACTTTGCAAATACGCTTTCAAGTTAAGCACTTCCGATTCCGATTTTTATCGTACGAAAGATTTGTCAAAAACTAACGTTTTAATCCGCTGCACTAATTCACCCCCCCCCCCCCCCCCCCTCTTAGTGCCGCTCCGATCCTAACAATTGGTATCAGAGCAAGGCTCACTCTCATATTTGGTTTAATACCCAAGAGAGATGGCTTACTCCGGCATGCATGAGGGTCATTCTATCACATGTCCACCTTTCTTTAATGGGTCAGATTATACTTATTGGAAGACTCGTATGAGGATCTTCCTCATTTCCATGGATTTCGAGCTTTGGACTATTGTTGAAAATGGATTTCAAAAATCTTCTCTTCCGATGAGCGAGTGGAATGAATCGGAGAAGGTTTTTGCTTTAAACGCAAAGGCTATGAATGCCTTGTTTTGTGCACTAGACAAAAATGAATTTAATCGTATTTCAATTTGTGATTCAGCTTTTGATATTTAGAGAACACTTGAGGTCACTCATGAAGGCATTAGCCGAGTGAAAGAGTCCAAAATCAACATCCTTGTGCACTCTTACGAACTTTTCCGAATAAAACCAAGTGAGTCCATCGGAGACATGTACACCCGGTTCACGGATGTCATCAATAAACTCAAAGCTCTTGGTAAAGATTTTACTAACTTTGAACTAGTAACTAAAATCTTAAGATCCTTCCCTAAAAGTTGGGATCCAAAAGTTACGACAATTCAAGAGGCCAAAGACCTTAAAACATTCCCTCTTGAAGAACTTATTGGGTCTCTAATGACCTATGAAATGACATGTCAAGCTCATGATGAGCTTGAGAACCCCCTTCCAAAGAACAGGAAGGATATGTGTTAGAACCCTTGTAGATTCTAAACTTTGGGTTGATCTCTTTAGGGGATCGGCCTCCTTGGAACTCTATAGGGGTTCCTCCCTCTAAGTTGCTGCTCAAAGGCAGGTGTTAGAACCCTTGCAGATTCTAACTTGGGGTTGATCTCTTTAGGGGATCGGCCTCCTTGGAACTCTATAGGGGTTCCTCCCTCCAAGTTGTTGCTCAAAGGCTGCAGAAAAGATTCATCTATTGCTTATGAAAAGAGGAGGAATACATGGCTATTTATAGGGTTTCTAAACCCTAACTCCTAATAGGACTCCTACTCAAGACTCATACTTCAAGACTCCGTCTAACCAACTCCTAATAGAACTTCTAATCAAGACTCCTACTTAAGACTCCTTCTTCTAACCAACTCCTAATAGAACTTCTAATCAAGACTTCTATTTCTTTACAACTCCTAATTTATCTCTAAGAAACAATCTCCTAACCCTAGCCGGCCTCTTCACCTCTTTAATAGGGGTCGGCTTAGGTAGGTTTTACATGAATGTCCCTCTCAATTAGGACTCTCCTAGCTAGAGTCCTAACAGACCCGCCCTCTTCAAATCAGCCTTGTCCTTGAGGCTGATGATTCATGAATTTTGGGAATTTGATCTTCAAGTCGTCATAGTTCTCCCAAGTGGAATCTTCTGTTGGTAGGTTCAGCCACTGTATTAGCACTTTAGTAGTGGGTCGTCGTCGTCGAGTCACGATTCGTCGATCAATAATGGCACTTGGTTGGGTCTGGAGTTCTTCTTGGATAATCATATTTGGTGGATGGCTTTGGGCTGTCTCCAAGCACCTATTTACAACTTTTGTCTGACCATTGATTTGTGGGTGATATGCCATACTCCTTTTCAATTTAGTACCCTGCATATGGAATAACTTTATCCAAAATCTGCTCGTGAAGATGCAAGTAGAATTTATCACAAGCACAATGCGTCCTTTATAGTATAATTTTTTTGAGTCCCAATTGTAATGAGCCGCGGAGCTAGGTGCTTCCTCCAAATTTTTTATAATCTTACTAGTCTCTGAATCTTCTTGGCATTCCATCTTAATATCCTTAAGAAGTTGCTGGTCGGAAGTGAAACGGCCGAAACTTCACCTTGCTCTGGTAGTTGCGAAAGTGCATCTACAAGAATATTCTCTTTTCCCTTTTTGTAAGTTATTTCATAATCAAATCCAAGAAGTTTTGTTACCCATTTTTGCTGCTCAGGGGATGATATCTTTCGCTCCAAAAAGTACTTGAGGCTTTTATGGTCTGTTTAAAATCATCTACCAATCAAGTAGAGTCTCCACCTCGTTGTTGCGCGCACAATGGCAAGCATCTCCTTATCATATGTTGACTTATTTTGATGGGAGGGAGATAATGCCTTAATAGTGTATGCGAGTGGTCGACCATCTTGCATGAGAACAGCTCCAATTCTGACTCCAGATGTGTCGGCCTCAATGATGAAGGGTCTATTGAAATCTGGTAGTGCAAGCACCGGCGTCGTTATCATGGCTGCTTTAAGTTTGTCGAAGGCAGCAGAGGCTTTGTCCAACCATTGGAAAGCATCTTTTTTCAGTAAAGAAGTGAGTGGTGCACTGATCTTCCCATAGTCCTTAACAAATTTTTGATAGTAGCCCATTAGTCCAAGGAACCCCCGTAGTAATTTCACGTTTGTAGGTTTCGGCCAGCCTTGTATTACCTCAATTTTTGTTGGGTCTACCGCCACTCATTCTTCTGATATTGTATGCCCAAGGTACTCTACTTTTTGCTGAAGAAAGCTGCACTTTGGTTGGTTTACAAAAAGAGTATTCTCCCGAAGGATTGTCAAAACAATCCATAATTGCTAAAAGTGAGTCTCAAGAGAAGGGCTGTAAACGAGAATATCATCGAGAAATACCAGCACAAATTTACGAAGAAAGATTCGAAGAATATCGTTCATGAGACTTTGAAAGGTTGAAGGAGCATTAGTGAGTCCAAAAGGCATTACCAAGAATTCATAATGGCCATTATGTGTGCGAAATGCAGTTTTTAGAATGTCATCGTCACATACCCGAATTTGGTGGTAACCGGATCGGAGGTCCAACTTCGTAAAGACTCGAGCTCCTTTTAATTCATCAAGAAGTTCATCCACCACTAGTATTGGGTACTTGTCCTTGACGGTGATGTCATTTAAAGCTCGGTTGTCGATGCACATCCGCCAAGTTCCGTCCTTCTTGCATACAAGTAGCACCGGTGAGGAATAGAGGCTACAACTTGGCCGAATAACTCCTGTTTCAAGCATCTCTTTTATAATCCTTTCTATTTCATCCATCTGGAGATGTAGATACTGATATGGCTGAGCATTTGCTGAAGATTTGCCTGGAAGGATCGTTATACAATGATCATACCGACGGGTAAGAGGTAGGTTGCGTGGTTCGTCAAATATATTTGAAAATTCAGCAAGCAAAGGAAGTAGATTTGGATCTTCAAATTCTGTTGTCTCTCCCTTAGTTTGCTGCTCAAGTTGTGCCAAAAAGCTGCTGCATACTTTATGCAAAACCTTCTCCATTTGTTGTGTGCAAATCGTTGTTATGTCGCTCCCACGTTTCCCGTGCAATGTCACCTGTTTCTCCTTACTGTAAAATTTCATAATTAGTTTCATAAAATTCCAGGAAATATCACCTAATGTTGTCAACTATTTAATTCTAAGCATGGCCTCATGATTGTAAAGAGGGAGAAGGAAGAAATCTGCAATTATCTCTCGTTCCTCCAGCAATAGTTTCTCCTACGGGCGCCTACGATCATAATTCAAAATCTGTCCATCGGTGACCTTAACGTCAAACCTACTGCAATTCTCGATATGTAAAGCCATCTGGACAGCAACCTTACTGTTTAGAAAGTTATTAGTACTGCCCATGTCGATGAGAACATTGATCGGTTGTTGTTTGAGAAGGCCTCCAACTTTCATCGTTTGCGGGTTTGAGTAGCCGGCTAGTGTATGTACCGTAACTTCAGTCGGTTATGGCTCTTCTTCTGCATCTTTTTCTTCATGTTCAAGGCTCTCTTCTGGATGTTCAATAACCTCTTCTTCTATTGGTTCAATCATAAGAAGTCTCCCTTTACCACAGCGATGCTCAAGGCTCCACGGCTCGTCACAATGCCAACATAACCCCTTCGCATATCGCTCCCGAAGCTCTTCTCTTGTTAACCTCTTTGGTGTAGGGACTTGGTTGATAGTAGAGGGGGTTGAGGGCTTCAATATTGCTGGTTGAGGAGTAACCCTAGTCCTCCAAGCTTCATAGTTCAATTGCTCCTCTTGATGTCGTGCGAAAGAGATGGCTGCCATAAGCGTATACGGTTGTCGCGCTTTAACTTCTCCTCGGATCTCCAGTTTCAAGCCCTTAATAAAGGTCCTCAATAGCTGTTTTTGAGACCAATCATGAGTTTGATTAGATAACCTTTCAAACCTGGTTTGGTACTCCTGAATGGTGGAGGTTTGTCGGATCTTTGCTAGTTGTCCGTCAATATTCTCGTAATCGGTTGGTCTGAAGCGGATCAGCAGTCCTTCTTTGAATTGTCGCCATGAAAGGACTCCATAAGTATGTTCAAACTAGTCAAACCACTGTATAGCATCCCCTTCAAGATGTATAGCTACAATTTTCACCATAGATGCATCCTCGGTTTTGTGGTACCGAAAATATCTTTCCACACGCGAGATCTAACCAATCGGGTCTCCTTCTTCCCATCTAGGGAAGTCCACTCTCATGCATGGATAGTTGAGGTTAGTCATAGAGCTTCCCCTCTCTTGGAAGTCATATCTTTGGGCTTGGTGCGATTGGGCAAAGCTCTCTCCTTGATGTGATTTCTTCGGGCTTAGTGGTCGGCCCAATCTGAGTTCGGTAAAGAGCGTCCGAATCTTATCCTCCATTCGCACCTCCAAGGCTTCGAATTTAGCATTGATTACCTCCTCAGATGCCATAGTATAAGCCCCCAAATCTATGATGTTAAGATCTCTCTTTTGTTATCGGGTTAAAGGCGTGTATAGGTTGAGAGAGATGATGGTCGAAAGGGTTGGTGGATTGGTAGATGTAGGCTACGGTTTAGGCTTGTTTTGTGGCTATTTTGGGTGCAATTTGAGGGTGTGGTTTGGTGGAGTTTTAGGGCTGTAGATGAAAGTTTTGGATTTGTGGTAGATGGTAGCAAAGGTTTGATAAAAACAGTGGAAGTTGCAGCAAGTATGTGCTGTCTTGTAAGAGTAGAATTGTCATCGAAGAAACAAAGGTTTCTCGATGTAATTTCCACCAAAAACTTGAGAGAATTGAGGAGGGAATTGATAGCAAAATCACAGTTTATATGACAGCAAGGATATCTAATTTAATCAAGAAAATTTTGGCAGTATAACAGCAAGGAAATTGGTGCAAGTTGCAATTGCAGAATTCTCGTCGAAAAATTTCAGCAGGATACGATGAAAATTTACAGCAACATAAAATCATTTTTTGAGATAAATTTTCTTAATAGATCAATCTTAGATCAAAGCCAAGATGATCTATGAAGTGTATAAGAAATTTCATTAAAAAAGGATTGCAAATAGATGGGTTAAGGAAACAATATGTGGCTGAAATTTTCTGCAACACAGATTTTTAAGTATAGCAGATTGGACGTAAAAGATCAGTGTTTTATATTAAGAATTTTTCGATGAAACTAAAGGGAAATCCACTGTTAGGAAGTGTCAAAGATGTCATAAAAATTTCATAGAAATTTGGATAGAAAAAACACAGTAGCAAGATTAAACAGACGGTGCTATACGGTTGGAATTCTGCAATGTATCTTTTGTCGTAGAGATGAAATCTTTATGACGAAAAGTATATGCAGCAGTATAGGAATAAATTTTTTGGGATTTTCAAATAAGGATAACTAAATTGCAGCAGCAGTAAGGTAGGAAACCAGAACCTGTTGCAATTCACGGGGAGATAAAAGGATGATCCGCGGTGGTGGAGATGATGGCGGAATTCGGCGACGATCTTTTAAGCAATTGTGGGAATTGCTTTGGATGGTTGTGGAGGGTTGATAGATGGCTGTAGAAGGGCAGCGAGACGCCAAGAATGCTGCTCTAATATTAGGTGTTAGAACCCTTGTAGATTTTAAACTTGGGGTTGATCTCTTTAGGGGATCGACCTCCTTGGAACTCTATAGGGGTTCCTCCCTCCAAGTTGCTGCTCAAAGGCAGGTGTTAGAACCCTTGCATATTCTAACTTGGGGTTGATCTCTTTAGGGGATCGACCTCCTTGGAACTCTATAGGGGTTCCAGAGTTATAGCTATAAGGTTGGCAGTAGAGTTTTAGAGATTATCCAAAGTTGGCATGGTATTGATGAAAGGAAGATTGCATCAAGGATTATACTAGCTAAAAAAAAGTACAATAAAGACCTTAAAGGGTTGGAAAGAAGTTGTATATAGAGAGGATGATACGTACCTATGGTAGCAAGATTCATCACAATAAAGAAAATCAAGAGCAATATTCATAGTTTCTAAGATGCAAATAGTTGTGAGGAGAAAATTCTAGTGTCAGAAGTTAGTGAGATTGAGGTCTCTCTATGAAATTAAGTAGTGCCATTGATTTGTTTCCAACTACACATGAAATATTAGTGAGCTTATTAGAATCAGGTGTTGGACTATGATCTAATTCAATTTCTAGAGGTATAGTGAATTTTTCAAGCCAATGATTTAAGTTTTACAAAAGGCAAAATATGAGAAAATATTCACAAAGATGGAGATTATTAAGATTTGTAAATATTTTTAAGAGTCTTGATTGTATTCAAACTAATTGGGAGAGTTATAATTAGATTAAATCTTCTTGATGAATTAAGATTTCTTTTTATAAATAAATGTTGAGTCTTAAGATTTTTGTAAGAGGAAACAGTAAGACACTTTAAGTGCTCCTAAGAGTTATCTCAAGTAGATTTAGAGAGAGTTGAGAGAAGAGTTTTTTATGTTTATGTAAAGAGTTATACGAGGGGATTATGCTGGAGATAACTCAGGGCTTTATAACTAATATATATATATATATATATATATATATATATATATATATATATATATATACATATAAATATTAAAAATTTTGATTTTTCTCTACAAATATTGGTCGAGAGTTATCACATAACATTATGTCTTACATCGACTTTCTAGCTTTTTTTTAATTATTAATCTATAGGTTTTTTCTTTTAGTATTAGTTTTGAAATTCTTCTCCCTTCCTAAGTTAATGTCTAGATTTTTTTTTTTGATTGTTAGTTTCTTATCATTTTGATAAGAAAAAAATGAAAGAAAAGGACAGATAGGAAAATTTAAAGGAATTTAATTATGGAGGTCAATATTTTGTTTTATATTTTTTTGGCTCAATCTATCAACAATTGACCATAAAAAATCTTAAATATTGATAAAACCATAACAATTGATCATAAAAAATCTTAAATATTGATAGAACCATAGATACGAGTTACATGAATCAATTTTGATAGCTACATTCATAAACTTACTTTGTAATATATAATCTATCAAATTTACTACTAATTTTTAATTTTATAACCTATAGAACCTCAATCTTCATGATCATTTTTATCCTGGTATAACCTCTCTCTTCTTTCTTTAAATCATAGAAGTTCACGATTATTTTTTTCAGGAGAAATATTTGAATTCTCTCTTTTAACTAAATTTATTTCTATTAACTGTGAAACACCTAATAATAATCTACAGATCCTTTTCATATATCGCCTATGAGACAATTACGTCACGCCAATTATTATTATGCATGCTAATTAGCCATGTAAGTGTAACTTTGTTTTCTATCAAATTATAGATGGGCTTATCGGAAGTGCAGGTAAGCCAAGTGTTCTCCTTTGAAAGCCTCACGCGTGGTCAAGGGAGACTCGGGAACCACCTCAATCAATGTGATAAACGTGGTTTGTTTTTTTTATTTTAATAAAGAATAA
Organism: Musa acuminata AAA Group; assembly: GCF_036884655.1. Taxonomy (NCBI): domain Eukaryota; kingdom Viridiplantae; phylum Streptophyta; class Magnoliopsida; order Zingiberales; family Musaceae; genus Musa; species Musa acuminata. The sequence goes on along the minus strand of NC_088335.1, from coordinate 37,497,351 downwards.
TTTACTATCCTCATTACAAAGTTTTCATATTTGGCTCCACCACCATCTGAGGTGAAACATATACAGGTCAGTATGAAAGTGACGTAACATGACTCATATCATAGTTAAATAATCAGAAAATGGATTGTGAAATGTGATACATGACTCTATATATTTATATATTTTGTTAAAGGAATATATGTTCAGCTGAAACTTGACAAAAAAACTTCCACCGTCACTGCTTTCTTCGTCTTTTGGTATCATTTCTACGAAGCCGTCCATCACCATACTCGGTCTCAACTAGAACTCTTAATTGTTCAAATTAAAGGTTACATGACTAGATTCAATCAAGAAGATGTTCTGCTGAATTCCTCTTCAATTTCTTTGGGTTATGGCGCAAACGTTGCGTTAAGCAATCGAAAAAGGATTGAAAAGTCCCACTGCTGCCACTTTTCCTTTTCAATCATTTGTTCTACGAGTGAACATTGCATTCATATTGATAAATCTAATTTAATTTGAGAAGAAAAAGGATTATATCATGCAATAGCTGCTCAACTGAAAAAAACCAAAGGCGAGAAAGAGACGTTTGGTGTCTCATGTTGTTTTAATAAAAATCTTTTTCTAACATAAATTCTTTATCCTCCAAATAACTTGTCTTTCAAAAATTGCAAAGCATACTTCTCAATCCAATATTGATAAACTGTGACGGCAGCATAAGAGTTCAATGAGAAATACTTTTATGTATTATATAATTCTATATCTAGTATAATATTGGAAAGAAAATTCCTATTTATAACCTTTTACTACCATTTATAATCATATTTTAAAATTTTTTAATATTATATTTTATTATTTTTAAGTGATTGTTAATAGTAAAAAATTATCAATAGTAAAGAGGACCGAGAATAATTAAACTTCTATAGAAAATAATACCAAAAAGTACTGATAATATTATGCAATGGGAACGGAGGATGGGTAGAAAAGATACAAAATCTAGCTGTGTGGCTTGGAAAGGAAGAAGAACAAAGTCGTTGCGCACTTGGTGTATCCACTTGATCGAGCAAAACATAGAACACGTGAGATAAACAAGAAAGATCACGGAATCAGCACGCGAGATCCATAATCATGAATTGGGATCCGCTCCAATTATTTATCCCATGGATGAAACTAACGCTACAGTTAGAGAGGAATCTCACTCTATAAATCCCAACGAAAACATCCCCCTCTCCAACACTCCAAGCTAAGTAGCCTTCCTCCTCGTCTCATACTCCATCATCATTTCCTCTGCAACCTTAGCTAACTAGTAGTATGGCATCCACCGATAACATTCAGCAGCTGACGCTCGAGGAGGAGGAGGAGGCAGGCGCGCGCGCCTTGCAGTTGGTGAGCAGCTGCGTCCTTCCCTTCACCCTTAAAGCCGCGATCGAGCTCCGGCTCCTCGACATCATCGTGGAGGCCGGCCCGGAGGCCTCGTTGAGTCCGGTTGAGATCGCCGCCCGGCTGCCGACCAAGAACCCGCAGGCGGCCACCACGGTGGACCGAATACTCCGCTTGCTCGCGGCTAACAGAGTGGTCAGCTGCAGCACCGTCCACACAGGGACGGATGGCCACCCTTCGAGGAGGTACGGCGCGGCTCCCATCTGCAAGTACCTGACAAAGAACGAAGGCGGTGTGTCACTGGCTGATATGGCATTGGTGCATCAGGATAAGGTCTTCGTGGATGCATGGTAATTTAGAAGGCGAAGCATAGAGTTGAGACCATTAATTCTTCATATATTTTCTTCTTTCATTTGCCGAGCGAAAATACTGAGAAGGATTGATGGCAGGTACTATCTAAAAGATTCCGTGTTGGAGGGAGTCGTCCCTCTGAACTCCGCCTACGGGATGCCGGTGTTCGATTACATAGGCACAGATCCACGGTTCAACAAGGTGTTCAACGCTGGCATGAGGGGCCACTCCAGCGTCATCGTCAACAATCTGCTCCGCGTCTACGGTGGTTTCGATGACGTGGAGGTGCTCGTAGATGTCGGTGGCAACGACGGTGCCACCCTCCAGATGATTACCTCTAGGCACAGACACATCAAGGGCATCAACTACGACTTGCCCCATGTCATCTCCGGTGCCAAGCCCCTGCCAGGTCTCCGCTTTCTTCCATCATGAACAGCAACCTGCCTATAAAGAAAAAGAAGAATTATTATTGTATCGTTATATATTTGGGCTTACGTTGATGGCATGCCATGGTTTCTTTGCAGGTGTTAAACACGTCCACGGAAACATGTTCGAAACTGTTCCGAGCGGAGACGCCGTGTTCTTGAAGGTCAGGACTTCTCATCCTTTCTGGCTTAATATCCGATAGGCTGACCTTGCTCTTTGTTTTCTTTATCTATTTTTCTTAATATTTCTAGTAGCTACATGCATCGTTGAAGCCAAAAGAAAAAAAAGAGGTACAACTCATGATAACAAAAAGCCCTCTTCATAAACTAACAACGCTATAACACGGACTAAGGGTCAAAAGTCAAAAAGAACAAAGAATGATGGTTGACAAAGTTGGGGTCAACCATCTAAATCACAAATTATTCAAAATGATATCAAATTATATGTCTTCCGTCCCAAGCCATAAATCCCAATCGTTTCATTCTTGTCGTATGAGAAACTATAAAAGAAAAAAAACCGTTAGTCACGAACAAATATTGTCATTAAGACTTGAAAAATTATCACTAAAAGAATTAGTGACAGAATGAACACAGAATTAGATTGGCATGTGTGATCGTTCATGAGGGTCTATTTCAAAATGATTAGGGATTTCAGTGCAAATCCCGCTAAAAGAACTCAACCTTGACTGTACAATTAAATCGTGTTTTTGATATGTGTTGAGAGAGCTAAACTTGAGCAAGTTCAAAACTTGCAGTGGATTCTTCATGACTGGAGCGACGAACACTGTATGAAAATATTGAAAAACTGTTGGAAAGCGTTGCCACAACATGGAAAGATAATTGTGGTGGAACATGTGCTTCCAGCAGTCCCAGAGCCGACTGCAAATGCTCAAGCTGTCTTTCAATTGGATCTTGCCATGCTGGTTTACTGCGTTGGTGGGAAAGAGAGGACTGAGAAGGAGTTCAAGGCCTTGGCAACGGAAGCCGGGTTCCCAGGGTTCAAAGCTTCTCATGTGTTTGCGGAGACTTGGGTCATGGAATTCATCAAGTAGATGATTGTTACGGCTTGTTGCCGGTTGCTTGAAGTCACAGAAATAATGTTTCTGTATCTGATACTAAATATGAAGGATCCATCGTATTAGTGTGTGTTCATCCATCGACTCATGGTCTGCTTTGTTCGAATGAATTCATCCAAGTGTGACTGTGTACCTACTGCATCATCAAAAGATTTGACTCTTGCGACCATCAGACAGACTGCTATCCATCTACGACATTGATGAGTAGGTAAGAGGTCCAAGAAATGGACAAAGAGGTGCAGATAATAAAACTTGGGCAATTTATACAAAATAAAAGCCCCTACTAATATGGGTGAAATATCTGAATTAAGAATTTACCAAAGCGTGTATCGTTATTTTAAATAAGTTGTTTTCAAAAACTTTCTGAGCCAATTCAATGAATTGGTTGAGGCCAACACTTAGCATTATTCTCTCCTCTTTGAAATTTAGTTTATTTTCGAATGTAATGAAAACAGTTTATTCAAATCATTTCAATCTTGCACCATGTAAAAAAAGCATAACAAATTGTGAATCCATTCATATTTTTAATTTATGATAATTTAAGGATTTTTTAGAAATTAGTATGCTTGAAGCTTTTCTAAAGTATTTCATCAAACAAATATAAAGCTCTCATAAGCATATCCATAATATCAATATAGAGGAAGACTCAAAGAGGAGGAGCAGAAGGGGCAAAGGGGTATCGATAATGAGGCAGAGGAGGAGCATAACAAGGGGAAGAGAGAAGAAAAGAAAGAAGAATGAGAGAGAGGCGGAGTAAAAAAAGGAGAAGAGAGAAGAAAGTAGAATAGGTGGATCGGTGATCAAATCCTTTTTCGAGTAGATTTATTGTTGGAGGAACGATAGGGATATTAAAAGAAGTAAAAATAATCTATATTACTTCTTAAAAGAAAAACTAATTATGTAACTATAAAAAAATCTACTTGAACAATAAGCAATAGCTTGAACTTTTTGAGAAATATAAGCGTGACTTGTTAAGATTTCTTTCTTTTATCACCTCTCTCCCTCTTCTTTTTATTTCTTCTTCATGGTTAATGACCCTCTTTGACTTATAGTTGTAGTGAGAAAAACTTCTAACTAGAGTAGAAGTCTCAATAGGAGTCTAAATTTTAGTCCCGAGTTAAATTAAGGAGAAAGAGAATTAATAAAGGATGATAGAGAAAGAGAAGAAGAAATAAGAAATGATGAGAAAGAGAATATATAAAGAATGATAGAGAAGAAGAAAGAAGAAAGAGTGATGAGGAAAGAAAAAAAAAAAAGAAAAAAAAGAGCAGATTGAATAAGAAAAACACAAATCAGATTTTTTTAACAAAATCAATCTCGCTAGGAAAAAAATATGAATCAAATAAGATCCTCCAAAATCATGTCGCAATTTATAATGAACAAGGGTATCTTTTTCCATTTAATAAAAAGACTCCCCTTGGTAAATTTTTAATAGAAGGGTGTAATCCGGTAAAAACATATTAGTGGCAACTTCTCTGGATAAATTGGGTGTAAAAGTTCCGCTCAACAGCTAATTGCATTAATCCTCCAAATATGTTGGTTTCTATTCTTCTTGAAAGTTAAAAATGAGTCTACTGACAAGTTTACTGCGTTAGAAACAAGGAGTTGTGCATTTGTTCTTTGTTTTCATCCTGTCATATCACCAGGTCACCTCTATGGCTCGATCAAAGAGTTCAATTTGCTTGCATCCGTAGCCATTTATCAGAGCATCATTACATGATCTCCCAACCTTCTCATTCAAATACAACACATGTTTCTCCAATCTTCTCATTCACGTACAACAGTAGCACCCATTGTCACCATAGGTCGTCCCTAACGTTTCTTCGCATATAATATTAACACCAACCGGCATTTATGTAACATTTCTGGTTAGTTTCACATAAAAAAAGATAAATTAAAATTAATTTACAAGAGTCTGATAAATATATTATTATTAATTTCAACTTAAAAGAGAACCATTGGTTACTTTAATTTCTCATTCCTAAATTAAGGTGAGACAACAACAAATGATCTTTGTTGGATAATTGAATCTTTCATATTTTTTCAATTAATTATGATAAAACAATCAAATAGTTAGTCAAACTTGTGTTTCAAATGATTAATCTCTTCTATTAAAAATATGAAGATTTTGGATAGATTGTGTTGGGTCCAACTGATACGCGGGTTTGGACTAGATGATTTAGATAATAAACCCAAATCTAATTTATTAAAAAAAAATAAAAGGATAAATAGTGGCGACATGAGAAAGATACATAGAGACAAAAGAAGAGAAAAAGTTAAGATTTTTGGGGTTTTTGCTAGATGATCGAGTGGCTAAACTTTATTGGCTTTAGCTCAAATTTTATGTGAAGAATCCTTGCAATAAGCTCTACAATCTTAACAATACCGATTTGTAATTTATCCTATCTAAGGTGCTTTCCTACTATATCCACTTTATGAGATCTAAAATTTTTTTTCATTAAATTCATCTTTGATGATGATAATATGTTAATGTTGAGCCAAGATCTGTATTCTTAATATTATTTTGATCCTTTGGTTATTCTGAAGAAGACTAATTATAAACTTGTTATCATTATTGGTGATAGTAGAAGTTTGAGGTGGACTACGATCCCATGGTTTTTTCCACATTGGGTTTTCTACGTAAAATTCGGTATCTCACTTTGTGATTGATTTATTATTTTACTGTTTATACTGCTCTGGTTAATATTTGTATTTTGGTAATAAGTTGATATTTTGATTAGGAACCCATTTTGATACATAAAGCGGAAAAAGAATTATTCTACTATAATAGTTTTTCCCAGCAAGTGGTATCAGAGCTGATGTTATTTAGCAAATGTTAGAAACCTCTTTGCGAAAAAGACAATTGGAAATATAATTTTTCTCCGTAAAAGGTTTGTAAATTTGAAGGATAAAGATAGTTAAGCACATAAGCCTATTTTAGAGAATTGCAAACAAGCTGGTTGCTATGAAAATGAATATAGATGATGAGATGCAAAGATTATTACTTCTCAGCTCTTTATCAAAAGGTTAGGAAACTTATGTGGTGACAATTTATAACTCAACATCAAAGGAGACTCTAACTATAGATATGGTTAAAGATAGTTTACTAAATGAAGATGCCAGAAGAAAAGAACAGGGAGAATCTTCTTTTGGTGCATTTGTTAATGAAAAACAAGAAAGATGTGGAAGAAGTCATAATAGAAATCCACATGGTTATAGAGAAAGATCCAAGTCTAGAAGAGATATCAAATGTTTCCACTATAACATGTTAGGTCACATGAAGAAAGAGTGTAGGATTTGGAAGCAAGAACAAAATGAAAGAAAGAAAAATGAGAAAAAGACTAATACAATTGCTGTTGAAAGTGTGATATCATTATTGTTTATGATGACGGTTATGTCAGTCTTGTAGCTCAGGACAATAACTAGGTAATTGACTCTAGTACTTCATTTCATGTTACTTCTCATGAGTTTTTTAGATCTTATATTGCTAGTGATTTTGGTAATGTCAGAATGGGAAACAGTGATACATCTAAGATTGTGGGTATTGGGGATATTTGCTTAGAGACCAGTATTGGGAGAAAATTGATTCTCAAATATGTCGGACGTGTTCTAGATATTCGTCTTAACTTGATATCTATAGGCAAATTCGATGATGAGGGATTTACACACTATTTTGGTAAAAGCAAATGAAAACTCACTAAAGGTTCTCTAATTATGATGAGAGGAAAGAAGCTTAACTCTTTTTATGTCATAGAAGCTAAAATACACAAAGAAGAGATTAATTAATTCAAAATGGTGAAAGTATAAATCTTTGGCATAAGAGGCTTGGACATATCAGTTAGAAGGAACTTCAAACTCTTGCTAGAAAATAACTCTTACTAGAGTTACAATGTACATCTCTTAAATCTTGTGATCATTGCTTAGTTGGAATAACACATAGAGTTGTCTTTTATACATATCCATCATCTAGAAGATTAAATGTTCTTGATTTGATTCATACTGATGTTTGTACTATACTAACTAGAACTCTTGAATGTGTTCTTTATTTTGTTACTTTTATTTATGACCATTCTAGAAAAGTTTGAGCTTTTGCTTTGAAATCTAAAGACTAGGTACTCGATATTTTCAAAGAGTTTCATATCAGTGTTGAAAGAGAAACTGACAGAAAGTTAAAGTGTGTTCGAGCAGATAATTGTGGCGAGTACAAGGGTTATTTTGAGAATTATTGCAAGTTCCATGGTATCAAGCTTGAGAAAACAGTTCCTAAAACTTCTCAATAGAATGGTGTGATAGAAAGGATAAACAGAACCATTGAAAAAATGATTAGGTATATGCTTTCCTACGTCAAGTTATCTAAGTCCATTTGGGGGGAGGCTATGAGAAATATTATTGATCTTATAAATCTTTCTCCATCAGTTCCTTAGAAAGGTGATGTTCCAGATAGAGTATGGAAAGGAAAATATATATCTTATAATCAATTGAGAGTATTTGGGTATAAAGCATTTATTCATATTCTCAAATATGAGTGGTCCAAGCTTGATAATAAGGCAAAAGTATATATATCTTCTTGGGATATGGTTATGAAGAGTTTGAGTATAGATTATGGGATCCAGTGAACAAGAAGATTATTAGAAGTAGAGATATTGTGTTTCTTGAAGGTCAATTTTTTGATAATGGTGATAATATTGAGAAGCCAAAAACCTCTATTTATATTGTTAGAAACGAGATTGGTAATAAGAGGGGGGTGAATTAGTGCAGCGGTAAAACCTTACGTCGGTTCTGAAAACTTTTCGTACGATAAAATTTGTTTCCGATGGAAAACCATTTTGTAAAGGTAATAATTTTGAAAGTGTACGTAAGAGAGTAGTGGATGTAAAGAGCGAGTAGGTGAGGCAGTTTGCTATGAAAGTAAATTACTCAAAGCATAAATGCAAACCAGATTTTAGAGTGGTTCGGTCATCGTGACCTACATCCACTTCCTCGATTCCTCTTCCATTGAGGCCACCGACATTCACTATTGATCTTCCTTTAATAGGCAAAGTCAACCTCCTTCTTACACCCCTCTTCTCCTTTTCATGGATTTAGGAGACAACCCTTACAAGCACTTACTCCTCTCTCAAAAAGAATTCTAAACTTAAACTTAAAAGAATTCTCACTTTTAATCTCTCTATGCTTGTGTATTTTAACCAAGGATGAGAGGGATATTTATAGGCTTTAAGTTGATTAAAACTTGGAGCCTAAAAACATCTCATCCCGGGTTTCTTGAGCACGGGTAGTACCATCGCCTGCGTTGGGCGGTACCACCGCCTAACACAGTCTCAGAGATTGTGCCATGACAGTGTCATCTCTTGGGGCACTGTTGGGGCCTCTTATTAGGTCCAACATAGTCCTTACATGGGCTCAACTAGCCCCTAATTGGGTTGGCCCAAATCCAAACCTAATTAAGTGCTAACTACGATTCCTAAGATATATTCTAAGCTAAACAAGTCCATAAGTCTAGTTTCTTCCAGTGAGCTTCCGATGATCTTCCGGTGAACTTCCAATAATCTCTCGATAATGTTCCAGTGGACTCTCGACAAGCTCCTGGACTTCATGACGATCTTCTTTGTGAGTTCCGACGAGCTTCTCTGGCATGCTCTGAGACTTCTCGGTTGGTTCCGATAGAACTTCTGATGAACTCTCGAACTCCCAACGAAATTGTGTCCTTGCGTCCTTGACTCCAAGACTTTATTTTGCTTTATGCCTTATTATCTTAGTAAATCCTGCACATGTAAAAACATACTTTGATCTAGACAATTTGTTGAATCTCGGATTTTGATGATGAAGTCAATTGTCATTTGTTGTCTAATCTATGTGTTGAGATAAGTGTGCAGGATTAACTATGATGAAAGATAGACAAGCAGCAGGAGTTGCGCCGGAGTTAAGTTCATGATCACGTTGGGAGTTCGAGAGTTCGACGGAAGTACGGACGGTCGTCGAAGGTTCTGCGGGAACAGATCCGAGAAGTCCAGAAGCTTGCCAAGCGAAGCTCGTCGGAACTCGCCAAGTGGATCGTCGCAAAGTCCAGGAGTTTGCCGGAAGTCCGCAGGAGCATCACCGAGGGTTCATCGGATGATCGACGGAAGTTCGCCGGAAACTCGCCGGAAGAAGCGATTGACGCACCGAAGCAAAGCTGCAGAAATTGTCTTAGATTTAATCGTAGTTAGCACGGTGATTAAGTTAGAAATGGGAGGTGATCCCATTAGCTTAATCCTGGGGCAATTGGGCCCCTGAAGAACTCAAGTTGGGTCGAATGGTTCAACCCATTCGAACCCAAGAAGCTGTGGGAGGTGCAACCGCCCAGGCAGGGAGGTGCCACCGCCCAGGCTAAGTCTCCCAGCGAGACTGGGCGGTGCAACCGCTCCAGCCAGGCGGTGCAACCGCCCAGGCTAAGTCTCCCAGCGAGACTGGGAGGTGCAACCGCTCCAGCCAGGCGGTGCAACCGCCCAGGGCTCAGTCTCCAAGCGAGACTGGGCGGTGCAACCTCCTCTGTCAAGCGGTAGCACCGCCTGAGCTCAAGTTTCGAGCTCTGCCTGGTGATGCAATCACCGAGCTCAGTCTTCGAGCTCTGGAAGAGAAGTACGACCTCTCTGGCCAGGAGATGCACAGCCTAAGCTCAGTCTTCGAGCTCTGGCAGAGAGGTGCAACCACCTCTGGCAGAGAGGTGCAACCACCTCTAGCAGAAAGGGGCGATCACCTCTGGCAGAGAAGAGAAACTTCTCTGGTCAGGAGATGCACCGCCTGAGCTCGGTCTTCGAGCTCTGGCAGGAAGGTGCAACCACCCCTGACAGAGAAGGTGGAACCGTCCGAGCTCAGTCTTCGAGCTCTGCCAGGCGGTGCCACCTCTCCAGTCGAGAGGTGCAACCGCCTGAGCTCAGACTTCGAGCTCTGCCAGGCGGTGCCACCTCTCCAGTCAAGAGGTGCAACCGCCTGATCCCGGAATTCCGGGATTTGATCGTTTTGAGCTCGAAATTTGAATTGGGTTGGGGCCTATAAATACCCCACCCATTCAGCACTGAAAAGATATAGACCTACACCGAAATCTTGATCTTTTCTGTGATTCTAAGAGCTCAAAAGTGTTGTAAAGCCTTTAAGTCTCCTCCTTCTGTTCTTCAAGTTTTCAGTTGTAAAGTGAGGAGAGAAAGGTCTGTAAAGGTTGTCTCCTGAGCCTGTTAAAAGGAGAGAAATTGTAAAAGGGCAGTTTGGCCTTCGCCCATTGAAGGAAGGCCCCTAGTTGACGTCGGCAACCTCGTCGGTGGAGGAAGCCAAAAGTGGAGTAGGTCAAGGCTGACCGAACCACTCTAAATCTCTGGTTTGCGTTTATTTTTGAGCACTTTATCATTACTGCAAACCTCCTCCATTACTACTGCTCTCTGCGCTCTCACGAACAAGTTCTAAGTGCTGTTCTTCCGAATCTGCATTCAGACGTAAATTCGTATTTTCGTACATTACAGTTTACGTTTACGTTTGATTCTGCAGAACTGTCTTCCGTGCTTTTACGAAAGAGTTTCTTTGCAGTTTACACTTACATTTTGATCCTATTGATAACTGCAAACTGTCCTCTACAATTTTACGAACGAGTTTCAACAATTAGACGTAAAACTGCATTTAGACGTAAATCGGCTTTCCTCTCACAATCATCAGTTCTCAGTTCACGTTTACGTCTTGATTTCAACTGCATACTGCCTTCTGCGAGTATACAAACGAGTTTCAAAGTTTAGACGTAAATCTGCGTTTAGACGTAAATCTGCGTTTAGACGTAAATCTGCGTTTAGACGTAAAACTGCGTTTAGACGTAAATCTGAGTTTAGACGTAAACTGCGCTTAGACACAAAACTGTGCTTAGACGCAAACTGCGCTTAGACGCAAACTGCGCTTAGACGCAAACTGTGTTTAGACGCAAACTGCGCTTAGACGCAATCTGCGCTTAGACGCAAACTGCACTTAGATACAAACTGAGAATTAGCTTTTGCATCATAATAGCTTTTATTGAACGAACGCAGCTTTTGGTTTTTAATCGCTGTAAGATTTCCGCTGCACTAATTCACCCCCCCCCCCTCTTAGTGCTCTCGATCCTAACAATTGGTATCAGAGCCCGGTTAACTCTCAAAAGGATTAAAACCCAAGAGAGATGGCTTACGCCGGAAACCAAGAGGGCCATTCTATTACACGTCCACCCATGTTTAATGGGACGGACTACACCTACTGGAAAACCCGAATGAGGATCTTTCTTATTTCTATGGATTTTGAATTATGGAATCTTGTCGAGAATGGTTTTTCAAAGTCTTCTCTTCCAATGATCGATTGGAATGATTTGGAGAAGGCTTTCGCTCTAAATGCAAAGGCTATGAATGCCTTATTTTGTGCACTCGATAAAAACGAGTTTAACCGTGTTTCAACTTGTGAAACTGCATTTGATATTTGGCACACACTCGAAGTGACCCATGAGGGCACAAGTAGAGTAAAAGAGTCAAAAATCAATTTGCTGTTACACTCTTTCGAACTCTTTCGGATGAAACCGAGTGAAACCATTGGCGACATGTTTACCCGTTTCACGGATGTCGTCAACGGTCTAAAAGGACTCGGAAAGAGCTTTTCGGATTTTGAGCTTGTTAATAAGATACTAAGATCCCTTCCTAAGAGTTGGGATCCTAAAGTCACCGCTATTCAAGAGGCAAAAGATCTGCGAAATTTCCCTCTTGAAGAACTAATCGGGTCACTAATGACCTATGAAATGACTTGTAAAGCTCATGAAGAGCAAGAAGACATCCTTCCAAAGAACAGGAAGGATATGGCACTCAAAACGTCAGAATGCCACTTGAGAGAAAACTCAAGTGATGAGGACTGTGATGATGACTTGGCACTTCTAACAAGAAAGTTTAAAAAGTTCTTTAAAAGAAACAAGTTTAAGAATGATGCAAAAAATAAACTTGAACCCAAAAAGGACCAAGTGATCTGCTATGAATGCAAAAAGCCGGGACACTACAAAAGTGATTGTCCCCAAGTCAAGAAAAGAACAACAAAGAAGAAGGCGCTCCAAGCAACATGGGATGATTCGAGCGCATCTGAGGAAGAGGAGTCCAACACCGAGCAAGTTGCTCATTACGCCTTAATGGCCATCGAAGACGAGGTAACAAATTCAATAGATGCTGATTTATCTTTCGATGAATTATTAAATGCTTTCAATGACTTATTTGACGAATGCAAGAGTATAAGTAGAAAATATAAATTGCTGAAAAAGATGCATGATAGTCTTACTTGTGAGTTTGATAAGTTAAAAGTCGAACATCATGATAGTTTAAATTCATGTATCAAATGTCATGATTTAGAAACTATGCAAAAAGAAAACCTGCTACTCAAGGACACCTTGAAGAAATTCGAGGTTGGTAGCAAGTCATTAAACATGATCCTTGCAAACAAGGGTCACATTCCAAAAAGGAGCGGGATTGGATTTGTGAGAAATCCTCACCAAAATCCAACCACCTTCATAAAAGGCTCCATCTTACATGTTCAATACCAAACCAAGTGCAACTTTTGTTGCAAATCTGGACACAAGACACATTGTTGTCCATTCAAGAAAATAAGTCCAAACAAATTAATTTGGGTTCCTAAAGGAACCATGATAAACTCTATGCAATATGATAGAAAATGTAGATCTATTTATGAGGCACCCAAAAGCAAATGGATTCCTAAAGATCATCCCTTCCTATAAAAACATTAAAAGTCTAGGCCGGAGCAAGAAATGATATTCTGCTCCTTGACTCTCAATGGTCATAAACCAAGAATCAAAAAGGAACTCGCAACGCTTAAGTAACAAGTGGAAGTTGTGAAATCACAAATTCGATACAACCTTATTAGAAACGTATGATATCCAAATTCACATACCCCCCTGATCTTCAAAACCCGTTCATCTACGAATTAATTCTTGTAGAAACTAAATATGTCATGATCTTAAAAGGGATACCAAACAAACATACGTATGCACGTTAAAAGATCTATCTTGATCGTACAAGAGCTTCTTCCTTAAATAAAAAACTCATACGAAATCATGTAACAAACATTAATTGCTCTGAAACTCTCCTCAAGGCAAAAGCTCCCTAATCAAATCATATTAGGTGCTCACTGGCTGCAGGCGGTGGCACCTCTCCAGCTGGCGGTGGCACCTCCAGCTATCACGGGTTGCCAGAGGTTGCACCGCTCCAGCCAGAGGTGCAACCGCCAGCAGCTCTGCCCTTTAAACCCACACTAGGGCTGGCTGTGAAACCGACCCCAGCTCACTTCCCTTCCCTTCTCTACTCCCCCAAACCTCCTCCATCTCCACTTCACCCCGTTGAGCTTCCCAAATACCTCCCATTTCGGAGCAAAACATCAAGAATCCTTCTCTCTTTTGAAGAATCAACCAAGGTATTCTCTAAGAACCTCTTAAATTCTGTTTTGCTCTCCATTCACTCTTGCTCATCTTTATCCCTCTAAACTGTTGTAGTTATGGGATCTAGAAGATCCTCAAGGGACAAGGGAAAGAGGAGATTAGTAGAAGAGTTTGATTTCACCCTCTTTGATTCGAAAAACCATGCTGAAAAATTTCCCTCTTTCGAACTTAGAAGCATCCATAAGGGAAAATACGTAGACATACATGAACTTAGAAACTTAGAAACTATCCAATGGTTTGCAAACCTAGATCTACTTCCAATCTTGCAGATTAATGAACCCATCTATCCTAGATTAGTTCGATTGTTTTACAATAACATAAAAATAGATGAGGAAGAAAGGATGTCCACCTATCTTTTAGGACAACACATCTCAATCACTAATAGATTCATTTGTGATATGATAGGCATTCCCATGAAAAGCATAGGACTTTACTTTAGAGGATCATGGGTTGATGAAACTATTGGAACATCCTATGCTGAAGCCTTAGGAACAATCTTGGACAATCCTGACATAACATTAGTTCCTAAAAGTTGTGAACATCTACTACCTATGAACACTAAATTACTTCATCATATCATGACTAGTATAATCCTTCCTAAACAATACCATCATGATGAAGTGAGTCAATTAGAATTAGGAACTATGTACTTAATCATGAAGGGACATGACATCTGCCTTGGCTATCTTATCCAACAAAGCATGTTAGAATTATCTAAGAAAGATATGATGCTCCCATATGGTGGTATAATCACTAGAATAATAAAAGCTTACGACATTCTAATATCACCAGAAGAAGAAGTAATGAAAGTAGATCGATACAGCATAATAAACAAAAATCTACTTCACCGACTAAGATGTTACTATTGTTGGGAAATCATGGGGGCGGGCGACATCATATGCGCAGCGGAAGAACAAGAAAACAAAAAATCCCCGATTCCCAAAAAGATGTTCTTCGTCGTGCGAAGATTGGTGCGCAAAATCCGCAAAAACACAAAACTGCGTATAGAGATTGTGTTACCTAGGGAGATCGTATATCCCTGTTTCCTTGCAGATCCTTAGGAGAGGGTGAAGGAGGTCAAGCGTCCTCCTCTCTAGCGGTGATCCACACAGCAGGGTTGCGACGACGCTCCTCAAAACTCCAGGCCTTCTCTGAGGTGGAGAGGGAGAGGAGAATAGGAAGGGCAAGCAAAGACTCTAGCCTATGAGGCTGTGAATCCCTCCTATTTATAGAGATCCCGTGTCAAAACCCTAATGGGTCCTTTCCCTAGTGGGTATTGGATCTGCATCCAATAAGACAAGGGCTCCGTCGGATATCTCATATCCGAACCTCTACTCATCGCAATGCCTACCATATGTGTGTGACCCTCTAGGCCCAATATCGAGCTGGCCGTGAGTCATACCTGTCAGAACTCCTTCTAACTAAGTGAATTATTATCTCTGTAATAATTCACTCGACTCATCGACTACGGAAGTACTAGGCCACTACGCCGTAGTCCCCAGACGATACAGGGGAATCCAATCCATTGGACCTGTCTGTCCTCAGTTACCATGTACCTATAGTCCCTCATCCATCTAATATCCCAGAGACCGTATATCGAGCATGGTGCTGTCAGACCCATACGGTTTCTACTCGAGTCTCGCTCTAATCGGATTCTCCCGGAGAACTCTTTCTCTCTCAACCCGAATGACCCTGGCCAGGGATTTGTCTGAGCAAGAACACATGGGATATTCCTCTCATGATACCGAGAGTGGATGATCCTCTATCGACACTCAATAGCCCTCGTAAGGTCGACTACCACTCCCAATGACCAGCTGTACTAGATCTGGGAACAGCCAAACCTATAAGTCTGGTATCAAAGAGTGGAGCACTCATACAGGACATCCTTGGTGTCTCAAGTCTAAGAACCAGATACACCACTAGGACTACGGAATCGTTGTCTGACAATAAGGCATCATCAACCATCCAGCATTCCGTAAGCGGATCAATCAGTGAACTCATTCTCCAATGAGCACCTGTACTGTATCCCTAGTGTCCCTACACGAGTAGCTATGAGACCAGCTGCATCCATCATATGGACGGGTATACAGCACACCAGTCTATCCGGTTATCACGATGTCCCTCTCGAGTAACCTATGACCGGGATTATTTAGGATATGTGTTTAAAGGTGAATCGATCTCATTATCGTGATCTCATCACGATCCGATTCCCATTGCACAAATCCAAGGACATCACAATATATATGCATTTATGCAATAGTTATAAAGTGATATACGCCAAAATATAATAAGCAAAAAGATTCTGTATCAAGTCACACGTGCCATCACTCACGTGATTGGCTTGTTGGGCACTTATGACTAGCAATCTCCCACTTGACCTAAAGCCAATCACCTATGTGTCTGATCCCCATCAGACCCCTGTGACGCTCAAAGACAATCTGAGACAATGGCTTTGTTAGTGGATCTGCAATGTTATCTTCGGATGGAACTCTTTCCACTGCTACATCTCCTCGGGTCACGATCTCTCTGATAAGGTGGAACCTCCTCAGAACACTTCTGATGAGACCCGGGTTCCCTTATTTGAGTAATCGCCCCGTAGTTGTCGCAATATAAGGAAGTCGGCTCCTCACTATCCGGCACGACTCCCAAATCTGTGATGAACTTCTTCAACCAGACTCCCTCCTTTGCTGCATCTGATGCAGCAATGTACTCCGCCTCTGTGGTCGAGTCAGCAGTGGTATCTTGCTTGGAACTCTTCCAGCACACTGCTCCTCCATTCAAGGTGTACACATACCCTGAATTCGACTTGCTATCATCGACATCAGACTGAAAACTTGAGTCAGTGTAGCCTTCAACCTTAAGGCTATTACCTCCATATACTAGTAAAAGATCCTTAGTCCTTCTCAAGTACTTAAGGATACACTTTACTGCTTTCCAGTGCTCCAAGCCTGGATCCGCCTGATACCTGCTCGTGACACTCAGAGCATGCGCTATATCAGGCCTAGTACATAGCATGGCATACATGATAGACCCTATTGCTAAGGCATAAGGTATCATATCCATGTTCGCCCTTTCTTCTGGAGTCTTAGGGGACATACTCGTAGAAAGCGATATCCCATGTCTCATCGGTATGAGACCTCTTTTGGAATTTTCCATGCCAAACCTTTTGATAATAGTTTCTATGTACCTGGACTGGGACAAGCCAAGCATCCTTTTGGATCTATCTCTATAGATTCTAATCCCCAAGATATAAGATGCTTCTCCTAAGTCCTTCATGGAGAAGTGTCTAGATAACCAAGCCTTTATTGTGGATAGCATTCCTATGTCATTCCCAATGATGAGGATGTCATCCACATATAACACCAAATAGCTAATAGCGCTCCCGCTTACCTTTCTGTATACACAAGGCTCATCTTCGTTCTTAACGAAGTCATAAGATCTGATTGCCTCATCAAATCTTATGTTCCAACTTCGGGAAGCTTGCTTTAGTCCATAAATGGATCTAAGCAACCTACACACCTTATCTGGGCAGTTCTTGGACACGAATCCCTCAGGTTGCATCATATACACCTCCTCCTCCAGGTTCCCGTTGAGGAATGCGGTTTTCACATCCATCTGCCAGATCTCATAATCATAGTGTGCTGCAATAGCCAATAGAATTCTGATGGATTTTAGCATTGCTACGGGTGAGAAAGTTTCGTCGTAGTCAACACCTTGCCTTTGACGATACCCCTTAGCCACTAGCCTTGCTTTATAGGTCTCTACCTTTCCATCTACTCCGATCTTTTTCTTAAAGATCCACTTGCAACCGATGGGTACAATACCTTCGGGTGCATCAACTAGGTTCCAAACCTTATTGGAGTACATAGAATCCATCTCAAAATTCATGGCTTCTTTCCACTTCCCGGAGTCTATACTCATAATAGCCTCCTCGTAGGTCTGAGGATCAATATCCTCTACATCCTCTGCTCTAATATGTCCCACATATCTCTCAGGAGGATGGGATACTCTATCAGACCTGCGTAAAGTTGAAACTTGTGTATTAGATACCTGAACAGACTCGGGCTGTAGAGTGGTGCTTGAGCTTGGTTCTCCAACCTCGCTCAATTCTATCATTCTCCCACTGTCTCCGTCAAGAATGTGTTCCTTCTCAAGGAACACTGCTCTCTTAGCTACAAAGACCTTTTGGTCCTCGAGATGATAGAAGTAATACCCACAAGTTTCCTTGGGGTATCCCACAAATTTACATCGCCCTGTCCTTGATTCTAACTTATCGGGGTTGTGTCTTTTAACATGGGCAGAGCAGCCCCAAATCTTAACTACTTTAAGATCAGGCTTCTTCCCTTTCCATATCTCATATGGTGTAGACACCACCGACTTAGTTGGAACTCTGTTCAGAAGGTAAGCTGCGGTTTCTAGGGCATATCCCCAGAATGAGATGGGTAGGTCAGCGAAACTCATCATGGACCGTACCATATCTAATAATGTACGATTTCTCCTTTCAGAGACACCATTGAGCTGAGGTGTATAAGGAGGTGTCCATTGGGATAATATCCCATGGTCCTTGAGGAAGTGAGTAAACTCTGTACTTAAGTACTCACCTCCTCGATCTGATCGAAGAGTTTTGATACTCTTTCCAGTCTGGTTCTCCACCTCATTCTTATACTCTCTGAATTTCTCAAAGGCCTCGGACTTGTACTTCATTAAGTACACATATCCATACCTTGAGAAATCATCAGTAAATGTAATGAAGTAGGAGTAACCTCCAATGGCATGAGTTGACATGGGTCCACATACATCACTATGTATGAGTTCCAACAACTCAGTGGCTCTCTCTCCAGTTCCACTAAATGGAGAGTTGGTCAGTTTTCCACGAATGCAAGGCTCACAAGTTGCATATGACACATAGTCGAATGGATCTAGATATCCATCATTTAGCAACTTTTGAATCCTTCTTTTATGGATGTGACCTAGCCTACAATGCCACAGGTATGTACTGTTCAACTCATCTCGTTTCCTTTTGGACACATTTATATTCATGATATGTGGAGTGGTGTCTAACATAAATAAACCATTATGCAATGTTCCTTTCGTGATGATCTTATCATCTAATAATATCGAACAACCATTGTTCTCAAAAACAAATTTATATCCACTAACTTTTAAACATGAAATGGAGATAATGTTTTTGATAATAGAAGAAACAAAATAACATGCATCTAATGCAATAAAAGCTCCACTAGGCAGATGTAGGGCGACCTCGCCAACAGCTAATACAGCAACTTTTGCTCCATTACCCATCTTGAGGTCCATCTCGCCTCTCTCTAGTCTCCTAGGCCTTGCCAGAACCTGCAACGAATTGCATATATGATAAGCACTACCGGTATCTAATACCCATGTGTTATCATAAGAGTCTGACAAATGGAGACTGATCATGAATGTACCTGAAGCTTCATCAAGCTTTTGTTTCGCCCTTTCTGCAAGGTACTCTTTGCAGTTTCTCTTCCAGTGCCCATCTTTACCACAGTGGAAGCACTGGCCTTTGTCCTTTGTTGGGTCTTTCTTAGCAACCTTTGCTTTACCTTGTTTGCCCTTGCCCTTTCCCTTCTTAAGGGACCTTTCTGCTTTCCTTTTCTTTCTGGTCTCACCAGTGTAGAGAACTGGCTTCTCTTTCTTAACAGTACTCTCTGCCTCCCTCAACATATTGAGGAGCTCTGGGAGAGTCACCTCAAGCTTGTTCATATTAAAGTTCATTATGAACTGTGAAAAGGAATCTGGTAGGGACTGAAGCACAATGTCCACACACAAGTTATCCTCTAGGACCATTCCTAGACCTGTGAGTTTCTCTATCCACTCAATCATCTTTAGGACATGGTTCTGAACCGGTGTCCCCTCAGTCATCCTAGCGCGGAAAAAGGCTCTTGGATATCTCATATCGTTGAGTCCTTCCCTGTTCCTCAAACAATTTACGGACATGTAGGAGAATGGATCTGGCATCCATCTTTTCATGTTGTCTCTGTAACTCTGGAGTCATAGAGCCCAACATATAGCACTGAGCAAGAGTGGAGTCATCAATGTACTTCACGTAGCGAGCGATCTCATCCTCGCTTGCCCCTTCTTCGGGCGTAGGCATCACTGTATCAAGGACGTACACGATTTTCTCCGCTGTGAGAACAATTCTCAAGTTACGGAGCCAATCCGTATAATTTGGACCAGTGAGGCGGTTGACATCAAGTATGCCACGTAAGGGATTTGAAAGCGACATTTTCTGAAAATAAAGATGTAGCAAAAATGAATAACATGCAGATTTTGCAAGAAATAAACTATCAAGATATGGACTTCTATCTTAATATGCTCCCACTATTTTACTAACGAGTCACGCGACACCCTCAGCACGTGAAACGGAAGTCTCCGGCAGACTTCTAGTGGGGATCAGGATCCAATCAGCGTCTTAGTGTAACCTCGAGGGACTCGACCAATCACACTAAGCCTAAAAGGTAGACAACTCTTGCCGATCACAACTCCTTGTGATTCCCGTCCTGTTCGGCCTCCGAATCACCATGGCCTCGAGGGACTCGACCAACCATGATGCTCGGTTAAGTCAACACCTTCGTTACAAGATGAGTCTGATTTGATGATATACCCTCGAGGGACTCGACCAAGCATATCATGCCCTCAGGTCACCGATGACATCTCTATGTCGTAAGCAAGATAGCGAATCGCGATATAGGTGAGTCTCGAGGGACTCGACCAACTCAACCTACACCGGGATTCGGTTCCTACTCATAACGATGGAAGGCCACGTGGGTCAATCTAATTGCCTCACGTTTACCGACTTAATATTATCGAGAGATGTTTCTATGATTTGGTCTCCTAATATGACATGTCACACATATACATATTTAATATATATCTACATCGCATGCAAATATATATACATATCTAGTATGTGTATAAGCAATCACACCAGATGATCATGGACCACAACCTAATATGATTAGGCCCGAGCCAGTAGGCCTAATCACTCACATCAAGATCTATGTGTGCAACGGTGCATCTCCATGCCTTGTGATCGTCCATCTCGTCCTCGTCGGTTCCGTCGACATCTTGATGCATCTCCATGCATCACGATCGTCCGTCTCGTGGGTCCCGCTATGGCTTCCACGCTCCCGCTGCGCCTCCTCATGTGATTACAACTTAATCATAGGCACGCAGGCCCGACAATAAACGAGAAATATAATGGAGGTTCGCAGACCTCAATAATAATAATCACAAGTACACACATCACACGGTCCATGATCATCCGTCCACTCATCATACATCACATGTATAAATAATCATCATCATGTAGGACTACTAGATAATAATAAAAATAATAATCAACTAAACCTTTTAATTAATTAATATTTTCTGAAATCAGGGATATATAGGGAATTTCTCAATTCCTAAGGGTATTTTCGTAATTTGGACAAAAGACAGAAACTGGAATTTCTCAAATTCCGAGGGGCAAAACTGTCTTTTGCGCAGAAAACCCTAATACCCTTTCCCCTTTTCGCTGCTGCCGCCGCCGCCACCCTGCCGGCGGCGGCCTGTGCGGCGGGGCGAGGGCACTGCCCTCGCCTGCAGGCGGCACGCCCGCTGGCGGCGATGCCGCTGCGGGTGGGCGCCCTCTTCGGGCGCCGCTGCCTCCGCAGGCGGTGCTGTCCCGCCGGGCGGCCGCCCCTGTGGGGGGGGTTTCGCCCGCGGGAGCAGCGGCGGTAGGCGTCGCGCGTCGCTGCCCTGCGGCGGCAGGCGTCGCACGTCGCTGCCCTGCGGCGGCAGGCGCCGCTTCCTTTCGGCGGTAGGCGCCGCTGCCCTGCGGCGCCTCTGCCCGTGGGTTGCCAGCCCCGCCGGCAGCAAGCCTGCTGCAAGCAGGCCGCCGGCCGGCTACTGCAGGCAGAGCGCTTGCGCATGCGCCGGCGCTGTGCTGCCTGGCTGCGGCTGCGGCTGCCGCTGCAGGTGGCTGCAGGCATGCAGATCGAGGGCAGCAACTGTTGTTGCCCTTCCTTGCTTTTGCGTCAACGATTTTGACGTCAAAATTCTTCCTAAACACAATACACGCAGTTCAAAACCAATCATTCGCACGAACAACCTGGCTCTGATACCACTGTTGGGAAATCATGGGGG
Source organism: Musa acuminata AAA Group (assembly GCF_036884655.1). NCBI lineage: Eukaryota > Viridiplantae > Streptophyta > Magnoliopsida > Zingiberales > Musaceae > Musa > Musa acuminata. The sequence continues at coordinate 37,475,509 of NC_088335.1, read as the reverse complement.
CGGGCGACATCATATGCGCAGCGGAAGAACAAGAAAACAAAAAATCCCCGATTCCCAAAAATATGTTCTTCGTCGTGCGAAGATTGGTGCGCAAAATCCGCAAAAACACAAAACTGCGTATAGAGATTGTGTTACCTAGGGAGATCGTATATCCCTGTTTCCTTGCAGATCCTTAGGAGAGGGTGAAGGAGGTCAAGCGTCCTCCTCTCTAGCGGTGATCCACACAGCAGGGTTGCGACGACGCTCCTCAAAACTCCAGGCCTTCTCTGAGGTGGAGAGGGAGAGGAGAATAGGAAGGGCAAGCAAAGACTCTAGCCTATGAGGCTGTGAATCCCTCCTATTTATAGAGATCCCGTGTCAAAACCCTAATGGGTCCTTTCCCTAGTGGGTATTGGATCTGCATCCAATAAGACAAGGGCTCCGTCGGATATCTCATATCCGAACCTCTACTCATCGCAATGCCTACCATATGTGTGTGACCCTCTAGGCCCAATATCGAGCTGGCCGTGAGTCATACCTGTCAGAACTCCTTCTAACTAAGTGAATTATTATCTCTGTAATAATTCACTCGACTCATCGACTACGGAAGTACTAGGCCACTACGCCGTAGTCCCCAGACGATACAGGGGAATCCAATCCATTGGACCTGTCTGTCCTCAGTTACCATGTACCTATAGTCCCTCATCCATCTAATATCCCAGAGACCGTATATCGAGCATGGTGCTGTCAGACCCATACGGTTTCTACTCGAGTCTCGCTCTAATCGGATTCTCCCGGAGAACTCTTTCTCTCTCAACCCGAATGACCCTGGCCAGGGATTTGTCTGAGCAAGAACACATGGGATATTCCTCTCATGATACCGAGAGTGGATGATCCTCTATCGACACTCAATAGCCCTCGTAAGGTCGACTACCACTCCCAATGACCAGCTGTACTAGATCTGGGAACAGCCAAACCTATAAGTCTAGTATCAAAGAGTGGAGCACTCATACAGGACATCCTTGGTGTCTCAAGTCTAAGAACCAGATACACCACTAGGACTACGGAATCGTTGTCTGACAATAAGGCATCATCAACCATCCAGCATTCCGTAAGCGGATCAATCAGTGAACTCATTCTCCAATGAGCACCTGTACTGTATCCCTAGTGTCCCTACACGAGCAGCTATGAGACCAGCTGCATCCATCATATGGACGGGTATACAGCACACCAGTCTATCCGGTTATCACGATGTCCCTCTCGAGTAACCTATGACCGGGATTATTTAGGATATGTGTTTAAAGGTGAATCGATCTCATTATCGTGATCTCATCACGATCCGATTCCCATTGCACAAATCCAAGGACATCACAATATATATGCATTTATGCAATAGTTATAAAGTGATATACGCCAAAATATAATAAGCAAAAAGATTCTGTATCAAGTCACACGTGCCATCACTCACGTGATTGGCTTGTTGGGCACTTATGACTAGCAATCTCCCACTTGACCTAAAGCCAATCACCTATGTGTCTGATCCCCATCAGACCCCTGTGACGCTCAAAGACAATCTGAGACAATGGCTTTGTTAGTGGATCTGCAATGTTATCTTCGGATGGAACTCTTTCCACTGCTACATCTCCTCGGGTCACGATCTCTCTGATAAGGTGGAACCTCCTCAGAACACTTCTGATGAGACCCGGGTTCCCTTATTTGAGTAATCGCCCCGTAGTTGTCGCAATATAAGGAAGTCGGCTCCTCACTATCCGGCACGACTCCCAAATCTGTGATGAACTTCTTCAACCAGACTCCCTCCTTTGCTGCATCTGATGCAGCAATGTACTCCGCCTCTGTGGTCGAGTCAGCAGTGGTATCTTGCTTGGAACTCTTCCAGCACACTGCTCCTCCATTCAAGGTGTACACATACCCTGAATTCGACTTGCTATCATCGACATCAGACTGAAAACTTGAGTCAGTGTAGCCTTCAACCTTAAGGCTATTACCTCCATATACTAGTAAAAGATCCTTAGTCCTTCTCAAGTACTTAAGGATACACTTTACTGCTTTCCAGTGCTCCAAGCCTGGATCCGCCTGATACCTGCTCGTGACACTCAGAGCATGCGCTATATCAGGCCTAGTACATAGCATGGCATACATGATAGACCCTATTGCTAAGGCATAAGGTATCATATCCATGTTCGCCCTTTCTTCTGGAGTCTTAGGGGACATACTCGTAGAAAGCGATATCCCATGTCTCATCGGTATGAGACCTCTTTTGGAATTTTCCATGCCAAACCTTTTGATAATAGTTTCTATGTACCTGGACTGGGACAAGCCAAGCATCCTTTTGGATCTATCTCTATAGATTCTAATCCCCAAGATATAAGATGCTTCTCCTAAGTCCTTCATGGAGAAGTGTCTAGATAACCAAGCCTTTATTGTGGATAGCATTCCTATGTCATTCCCAATGATGAGGATGTCATCCACATATAACACCAAAAAGCTAATAGCGCTCCCACTTACCTTTCTGTATACACAAGGCTCATCTTCGTTCTTAACGAAGTCATAAGATCTGATTGCCTCATCAAATCTTATGTTCCAACTTCGGGAAGCTTGCTTTAGTCCATAAATGGATCTAAGCAACCTACACACCTTATCTGGGCAGTTCTTGGACACGAATCCCTCAGGTTGCATCATATACACCTCCTCCTCCAGGTTCCCGTTGAGGAATGCGGTTTTCACATCCATCTGCCAGATCTCATAATCATAGTGTGCTGCAATAGCCAATAGAATTCTGATGGATTTTAGCATTGCTACGGGTGAGAAAGTTTCGTCGTAGTCAACACCTTGCCTTTGACGATACCCCTTAGCCACTAGCCTTGCTTTATAGGTCTCTACCTTTCCATCTACTCCGATCTTTTTCTTAAAGATCCACTTGCAACCGATGGGTACAATACCTTCGGGTGCATCAACTAGGTTCCAAACCTTATTGGAGTACATAGAATCCATCTCAGAATTCATGGCTTCTTTCCACTTCCCGGAGTCTATACTCATAATAGCCTCCTCGTAGGTCTGAGGATCAATATCCTCTACATCCTCTGCTCTAATATGTCCCACATATCTCTCAGGAGGATGGGATACTCTATCAGACCTGCGTAAAGTTGAAACTTGTGTATTAGATACCTGAACAGACTCGGGCTGTAGAGTGGTGCTTGAGCTTGGTTCTCCAACCTCGCTCAATTCTATCATTCTCCCACTGTCTCCGTCAAGAATGTGTTCCTTCTCAGGGAACACTGCTCTCTTAGCTACAAAGACCTTTTGGTCCTCGAGATGATAGAAGTAATACCCACAAGTTTCCTTGGGGTATCCCACAAATTTACATCGCCCTGTCCTTGATTCTAACTTATCGGGGTTGTGTCTTTTAACATGGGCAGAGCAGCCCCAAATCTTAACTACTTTAAGATCAGTGTGCATCATGTAATAGTCCTTCGAGCTTTAAATGATAATGTTCAATTACATGATGAATAGTCACAAACACTATCATACAAACTTGATGATGAATGTCAAGCTTTGACATCATCCTTGAAGAGATACATCATGATAGGTATCATGATGGGAGTATTGATAAGTTTAACTGATCTAACTTATCAATACGTCACTTGAATTCTTAGGTCTTGAATTCAAGGTTGACTTATCTCAACTATGGCATATAGACAGGGGGAGTTAAGGATAACTCCATTATCAATTGATTGTCATCATCAAAAAGGGGGAGATTGTTGAATCTCGGATTTTGATGATGAAGTCAATTGTCATTTGTTGTCTAATCTATGTGTTGAGATAAGTGTGCAGGATTAACTACGATGAAAGATAGACAAGCAACAGGAGTTGCGCCGGAGTCAAGTTCATGATCACGTTGGGAGTTCGAGAGTTCGACGGAAGTACGGACGGTCGTCGGAGGTTCTGCGGGAACAGATCCGAGAAGTCCAGAAGCTTGCCAAGCGAAGCTCGTCGGAACTCGCCAAGTGGATCGTCGCAAAGTCCAGGAGTTTGCCGGAAGTCCGCAGGAGCATCACCGAGGGTTCATCGGATGATCGACGGAAGTTCGCTGGAAACTCGCCGGAAGAAGCGATTGACGCACCGAAGCAAAGCTGCAGAAATTGTCTTAGATTTAATCGTAGTTAGCACGGTGATTAAGTTAGAAATGGGAGGTGATCCCATTAGCTTAATCCTGGGGCAATTGGGCCCCTGAAGAACTCAAGTTGGGTCGAATGGTTCAACCCATTCGAACCCAAGAAGCTGTGGGAGGTGCAACCGCCCAGGCAGGGAGGTGCCACCGCCCAGGCTAAGTCTCCCAGCGAGACTGGGCGGTGCAACCGCTCCAGCCAGGCGGTGCAACCGCCCAGGCTAAGTCTCCCAGCGAGACTGGGAGGTGCAACCGCTCCAGCCAGGCGGTGCAACCGCCCAGGGCTTAGTCTCCAAGCGAGACTGGGCGGTGCAACCTCCTCTGTCAAGCGGTAGCACCGCCTGAGCTCAAGTTTCGAGCTCTGCCTGGTGATGCAATCACCGAGCTCAGTCTTCGAGCTCTAGAAGAGAAGTACGACCTCTCTGGCCAGGAGATGCACAGCCTAAGCTCAGTCTTCGAGCTCTGGCAGAGAGGTGCAACCACCTCTGGCAGAGAGGTGCAACCACCTCTGGCAGAAAGGGGCGATCACCTCTGGCAGAGAAGAGAAACTTCTCTGGTCAGGAGATGCACCGCCTGAGCTCGGTCTTCGAGCTCTGGCAGGAAGGTGCAACCACCCCTGACAGAGAAGGTGGAACCGTCCGAGCTCAGTCTTCGAGCTCTGCCAGGCGGTGCCACCTCTCCAGTCGAGAGGTGCAACCGCCTGAGCTCAGACTTCGAGCTCTGCCAGGCGGTGCCACCTCTCCAGTCAAGAGGTGCAACCGCCTGATCCCGGAATTCCGGGATTTGATCGTTTTGAGCTCGAAATTTGAATTGGGTTGGGGCCTATAAATACCCCACCCATTCAGCACTGAAAAGATACAGACCTACACCGAAATCTTGATCTTTTCTGTGATTCTAAGAGCTTAAAAGTGTTGTAAAGCCTTTAAGTCTCCTCCTTCTGTTCTTCAAGTTTTCAGTTGTAAAGTGAGGAGAGAAAGGTCTGTAAAGGTTGTCTCCTGAGCCTGTTAAAAGGAGAGAAACTGTAAAAGGGCAGTTTGGCCTTCGCCCATTGAAGGAAGGCCCCTAGTTGACGTCGGCAACCTCGTCGGTGGAGGAAGCCAAAAGTGGAGTAGGTCAAGGCTGACCGAACCACTCTAAATCTCTGGTTTGCGTTTATTTTTGAGCACTTTATCATTACTGCAAACCTCCTCCATTACTACTGCTCTCTGCGCTCTCACGAACAAGTTCTAAGTGCTGTTCTTCCGAATCTGCATTCAGACGTAAATTCGTATTTTCGTACATTACAGTTTACGTTTATGTTTGATTCTGCAGAACTGTCTTCCGTGCTTTTACGAAAGAGTTTCTTTGCAGTTTACACTTACATTTTGATCCTATTGATAACTGCAAACTGTCCTCTACAATTTTACGAACGAGTTTCAACAATTAGACGTAAAACTGCATTTAGACGTAAATCGGCTTTCCTCTCACAATCATCAGTTCTCAGTTCACGTTTACATCTTGATTTCAACTGCATACAGCCTTCTGCGAGTATACAAACGAGTTTCAAAGTTTAGACGTAAATCTGCGTTTAGACGTAAATCTGCGTTTAGACGTAAATCTGCGTTTAGACGTAAAACTGCGTTTAGACGTAAATCTGAGTTTAGACGTAAACTGCGCTTAGACGCAAAACTGTGCTTAGACGCAAACTGTGTTTAGACGCAAACTGCGCTTAGACGCAAACTGCGCTTAGACGCAAACTGTGTTTAGACGCAAACTGCGCTTAGACGCAATCTGCGCTTAGACGCAAACTGCACTTAGATACAAACTGAGAATTAGCTTTTGCATCATAATAGCTTTTATTGAACGAACGCAGCTTTTGGTTTTTAATCGCTGTAAGATTTCCGCTGCACTAATTCACCCCCCCCCCCCCTCTTAGTGCTCTCGATCCTAACACAATTAATACTAAGCATTAATCATGTTGTTCGGCATGTCATTGGTCCCTCAACACTTTGTTCGATTCTTTGGCGTATCGTCCTCTCTTGCGGCTTATTGCCTAATCGGCCAGTTGACTCCGTAACTCTGATCTCCTTAGTGCAATATCCATTTTTCTTGGCCTGATGCTCAAATCCATGGTGTTAGTTTGGAAAGTCCCATAGTCCCACATCGAGAAAATCAGACTTGTTGTCTCGTCTTGGAACTATAAATAATGGCCTGGGCTTTGAAGTCAGATGCACCACAAGAAAAACCTAAGTGTTTGCTTTGGGTTTAAGTCCATACTCAGTTCAATAGTTTGGGCTTATATTTGAGGTTTTTCTTGTTTAGTATTTTCGGGTGTTTTATGGCCTAGGAACATCTTCCTAAGGCATTTGTAATTGTCCATCTTTTGCAGTAGTAATTTGCTCCTCTTTCATCCGTGAATGTAGGTCAAAGTCAATTGACCGAACCACGTATATCTAGTGTTCTTGTCTTGCTTTTATTCTTTCTGTTTTATTGTCTTGTTGGGTTGCCAAAATTACCTTGTAGTAAATTTCCTAGGGCTAGCTCTAACAAATTGGTATCAGAGCCTGGTTTTGGGATATTTTTGGCAACAATGACAATAACAAAGATTGTTGTCGAGAAATTCGATAGAAATGTCAACTTCGGCTTGTGGCAACTCAAGATGGAGGCCATTCTAGTTCAAGATGGAGTTGATTTGGTACTACAGGGAGCCGAGAGCATTCCAGATGATATGTCAAAAGAAGAGTTTGTGGGTATGGATAAGAAGGCCCGATCAAGCATCATTCTAAATCTCTCTGACGAGGTTTTACGGGAGGTAGCTACGGAGACTACGGCTAAGAGCATGTGGGACAAGCTTAAAGCCTTGTACATGAAGAGGACAGTGGAGAATCGTCTCTACTTGAAACAAAGTCTGTATATGCTTCGGATGATTGAAGGTACATCTATACTCTTGCATCTTGATAAGTTTGATTCTTTGGTTATGGATTTGGAGAATATATATGCAAAATTTGATGATGAGGATAAGGCTTTGTTACTCTTGTGTTCTCTTCTCCAATCTTTTAAGCATTTCCGTGATACTTTGATTTATGAAAAAGAAACAGTTTTGTATCAAGAAATTAAATCTGCACTGAAATCTAAGGAGCAGATAGACAGGAATATCATTGGGGAAAGTAGAGAGAATCAAGCTGAGGGTCTGGTTGTTAGGGGGAGAATGGATAAAAGAGAATTTGACAGTAGTAGATCTAAATCTAGATCTAAATCCAGACATAGAAATTTGGAATGCAGATATTGTCATAAAATGGGGCACATTAAATCTGATAGCTTTAAATTGAAAAATAAATTAAAGCAAAAAGAAAAATTTGTTGAAAAAACTACTGAATTCGCTGAAGTTAGTGTAGTAACTGATGAGATTGTTGGAAATATTTTTTCTGCTATTGATGATAAGACGAGGTCTAAAAATCAATGGATTTTAGATTCAGGTTGTTCTTATCATATGTGTCCCAATAGGGATTTGTTTTCCACATATGAATCTTGTAATGGTGGAATTGTTTTGATGGGCAATAATGCCGCATGTGATATTGTTGGTAGAGGTACAATCCGAATTAAAATGCATGATGGTATTGTGAGGACGCTCACTAATGTTAGACATGTTCCAGATTTGAAAAAGAATCTCATCTCTTTAGGCACCCTAGAGGCTCTTGGGTGTAAATACACAACTGAAGGTGGAGTTATGAAAGTTTCTAGAAGTGCCCTTATTGTTATGAGAGCTTGTAGGTCAGGTAGCTTGTATATTCTGTAGGGAACTACTATCACAGGTTCGGTTGCAGTTTCATCATCATCATTGTCTGATTCTGACATCACCAAATTATGGCATATGCGTTTGGGTCATATGAGTGAAAAAGGTTTGAGCATATTGAGCAAAAGGGGCCTACTTTGTGGACAGAGTACTGGGCCACTGGACTTTTGTAAACACTGCATTTTTGGAAAGTAGAAAAGAGTCAGCTTCACTTCTCCGACAGTTCACAAAACAAAAGGTACTCTTGACTATATTCATTCAGACCTTTGGGGTCCAACTCATATTCAATCTAAGGGTGGTGCCAGGTATATGTTGACTTTCATTGATGATTATTCCAGAAAAGTGTGGGTTTATTTTCTAAAGCATAAAAATGATGTTTTTCTAACATTTAAACAATGGAAGGCTTTGATTGAGAAGCAAACAGGTAAACAAATTAAGTGGTTTCGAACAGATAATGGCATGGAATTTTGTGAAGGTGATTTTGAAGAATTCTGCAAAAATGAAGGAATCGTTCGGTATCGTACTGTTAGGATGATGCCTCAGCAAAATGGTGTTGCCGAATGTATGAACAGAATACTCTTGGAGAGAGCGAAGTGTATGATCTCAAATATAGGGTTGACAAAGGACTTTTGGGCAGAGGCGATTAATATAGCCTATTACGTTGTCAACCGCGCTCCTTCTACAGCACTTAACTTTAAAACTCCGGAGGAAGTTTGGTCAGGTACTCCTGCTGATTATTTTGATTTAAAAATTTTTGGGTGTCCAGCATACATGCATGTAAATGAAGGAAAATTAGAGCCTCGAGCTAAAAAATGTATTTTCCTTGGGTATGCTTCTGGGGTGAAAGGATACAGATTATGGTGTTCTGATCCTAAATCCCCAAAATTTATAATCAATAGAGATGTTACTTTTGATGAATTATCTATGTTATCTTCCAAAGAGGATTCTACTAGTTGTACAAATGATAGTGCGCAGAAGCAGGTAGAGCTTGAGATTGGTAGTTCAGATTCTTTTAAGCCGAACTCTTTTACTCAAAGAATGACAGTAGGTGGTCCCGAGTCTACTAACGCAGATGATCCAGAGGAAGAGCAATATTCCATAGCCAAGGATAGACCACGGAGAGAAATTCGACCACCACAAAGATATGCAAATTTGGTTGCATATGCTTTGTCTGTTGCAGAAGAGACAAGTGAAGTTGGTGAGCCTACTTCCTACTCAGATGCAGTTTCTTGTGATAATTCCGCTAAGTGGTTGATTGCAATGAATGAAGAAATTGAGTCTCTCCATCGGAATAGAACTTGGGATCTTGTGAAGCCGCGTTCGGGTAAGAAAATTGTTGGATGCAAATGGGTCTTCAAAAGGAAGGAAGGTATTCCAAGGGTTGAAGATGCAAGGTACAAAGCACGATTGGTTGCAAAGGGCTATAGTTAGGTACATGGTGTTGATTTTAATGATGTATTTTCACCTGTTGTTAAACATAGCTCTATTCGTGTTTTGCTTGCTTTAGTTGCCATGTATGATTTGGAATTGGAGCAACTTAATGTCAAGACAGCTTTCTTATATGGTGAACTTGAAGAACAAATTTATATGGAGCAACCTCATGGATTTGAAGTTGATGGTAAGGAAGACTATGTTTGCATGTTAAAGAAATCCTTGTATGGATTGAAGTAGTCTCCAAGACAGTGGTATAAGAGGTTTGATTCTTTTATGTTGAGTCATGGTTACACGAGGAGCATGTATGATAGTTGTGTTTACTTCCGGAAGTTAACTGATGGCTCTTTTGTGTATTTGTTGCTTTATGTTGATGATATGCTTATTGTAGCTAAGAATTTGTCAGAAATTCACACTTTGAAAATGCAGCTGAGTAGTGAATTTGAAATGAAAGATTTGGGAGCAGCTAAGAAAATTCTTAGCATGGAGATCAAAAGAGATCGAGGAGTTGGAAAATTATTTCTGACTCAGAAAAATTACCTCAAGAAAGTCTTGGAGAGGTTTGGCATGAAAAATGTAAGCCAGTTAGTACTCCTCTTGCTAGTCATTTTCGGCTATGTGCTGCTCAGTCACCACAGTCTGTTGAAGAGGAAGAATATATGGTGAAAGTTTCATATTCTAGTGCCATCGGCAGTTTTATGTATGCAATGGTTTGTACTCGTCCAGATATTTTACAAGCAGTCAGTGTGGTTAGTAGATATATGTCTCGCCCAGGTAAAACACATTGGCAGGCTGTGAAGTGGATTCTCAGATACTTGCAAGGGACTTCAGATGTTTGTTTGGAATTTGGGAAAAATCGTGATACTTTGGTTGGTTACGTCGACTCTGATTATGCTGCGGATCTTGATAAACGAAGATCTTTGACAGGCTATGTATTTTGCGTTGGCGGTTGTGCAGTTAGTTGGAAAGCTTCCTTACAACCTGTCGTAGCTTTATCTACTACAGAGGCAAAATATATGGTAGTGACAGAGACGATCAAAGAAGTTTTATGGTTAAAAGGATTGTTTAGTGAATTATGTCTGCATCAAAGTGTTACTACAATTTACTGTGATAGTCAAAGTGCTATTCATTTGACTAAAGACCAGATGTATCATGAGAGGACAAAACACATCGATGTGAAGTTTCATTTTATTCGGGATGTCATTGATGAGGGAAAAGTCCTTGTTCAGAAAATTCATACGAAGGACAATCCAGCTAATATGTTTACGAAGCCTCTTCCGGTTTACAAGTTCAAGCAATGCTTGGACTTGGTTGGTGTTCATTATTGGTGATTGCCCATTGGGGCTGTTATGAAGAAGGTGGAGTAAGTTTTGTTGGGACATGCCAAGGTGGAGATTTGTTAGTTTGGCAAGTCCCATAGTCCCACATCGGGAAAATCAAACTTGTTGTCTCGTCTTGGAACTATAAATAAGGGCTTGGGCTTTGAAGTCAGATGCAACACAAGAAAAACCTAAGTGTTTGCTTTGGGTTTAAGTCCATACTCAGTTCAATAGTTTGGGCTTATATTTGAGGTTTTTCTTGTTTAGTATTTTCGGGTGTTTTATGGCCTAGGAACATCTTCCTAAGGCATTTATAATTGTCCATCTTTTGCAGTAGTAATTTGCTCCTCTTTCGTCCGTGGATGTAGGTCAAAGTCAATTGACCAAACCACGTATATCTGGTGTTCTTGTCTTGCTTTTATTCTTTCTGTTTTATTGTCTTGTTGGGTTGCCAAAATTACCTTGTGGTAAATTTCCTGGGGCTAACTCTAACACATGGCATGAAGCCTTCTGTCGATACGTTAACCAATCCTGTAGCCCAACGTCCAATCTTCTGACATGTCTTCCTCCGGCTCAACATGATTCTTCTTACTTTAATTGTCTCATCTTGATCGAAGCATCCTATGTCACTCAAAATGCAAATCAAATTATAAACACTTATCAATTGGTTTCATCATCAAAATACGAGATTCAATAATCTTCCCTTTTTTTATGATGACAACCAATTGATGACGGAGTTAACCTTAACTCTCGGAGTTTAAACAAACTCTCCCTATCAATATGCCATATTGATAGAACCTTGAATTCAAGCTGAATTCAAGTCATTATAAATTTCATCATGAATATTTACAACACGTCATCATGCATAACATGATCAAACTTCTTTGCCTTTATCATTAACAAAATGAAGTGTACCTTTCATGTGTTTGGATATACAAGTTTAAATCATTGCATAATAAACATAATTTTCAATTTTATCATTATGTAAGCTAGCAAATTTAGCAAGCGCTACATCATATTAGAACATGCTAACTATCAAGTTTTACACATATAAGAGTTAGCAAAATTTTACCTTTTTTGAGATGTGCAAGAAAGACTATTTTGCCTCTTCTTGAAATGTGTAACTTAGCAAACATTGCTTGAGACTTGCTAGATAGCACTTCTTGCTTCTCTTTTGAGATTAGCAAGCTAGCAAGTTTGTCTCTTTTTGTGATGTGCAAGCTACGAATTCTTTCTCCCCCTTTGTCATTGGTAAAAAGAGGGGAATAATAAAAAAAATGGTGTAATTCATCAAATTTCAAATTATGACAAAAATAAAGTATCATTCTTGTTGCAATATGTCATAATTGAGATAAACCTTGAATTTAAATTGAATTCAAGTCAATGCAATTTTAATCATGATTCACATCATATGCAATAATACATCATATATAGTATTATCATAAGTATTGCATGCATCATTTTAAATCATAAATATTTTATATCATGATGGTATCAATTTGTCAAATTACATCCTACCATGCATGATCATAACTTTTCCCCCTTTTTTTCATTGTAAACAAGAAAGAATAAGGGAAGAACATAATGATGTAAAATATTTCAATCATTTCAAGGCATACAAGCCATAAATACAAAGAAATCATGTCATGAAGGTTAAAATCACTTGAATACCAAAAGACATGATTCATATAGTAAATCTCTTCTTTAAATAAAATACCAAGAAAAAATCATAAGAGTACAAAGAAAAGATCTTGTTTTAAAAGAAAATCAAGTAATAAATCCAAGAACTCACAAGAAGAATCATGATTCATTAGAAAATCTCCTCCTAAGAAAATACCAAGTAGAATCGTAGGAGAACGATTAATGAAAAATCTTGATTCATAATAAATCTTAATTTGTAAATATCAAGGAATCAAGATCATGATTTGGATAAAAATTTATTCAATTTTAAATCATCAAATCAATTTCATAGTTCACAAAATTCATAACATGAATAGATTCCAATGATAATATATTTTCCTTTTTATATGTTTCATTTTAAGTGATTGATTTCATATAAGCATGCTCAAGTTTTTTGTATGAAAACCATACATCATAGTTTAAAATCGAAAGAGCAAATATCATCATGGAAATCATCAAGATCAAATAATCATAAACATCATCAAGTATAACTTTAAAATCTTATGCATAAAATCGTCAATCATGGAATCAAAATATTTAATATTTTCATTACATCATTATGCATAATTAAGTATACAATCATCAAGCATGACACTTACACTATTTCATATAAGCATGTCTTTTTTATTTATTCCAAATCAAAACATGCATCATTTTTTAAACCGAAAAAGCCACTTTTATTACCATAAAAATCGATAATCCATAAATCACAAAAATCATCATGCATCATTTCGAAAGAAAAACTCATTAAGCATGATCATTATGCATTACTTCAAATCAAACATGGTTTCATTTAATCAAAATCGAGAAATAATACGGAAATCAACATGATACACATTATTACTTCTTAAACACATATAACATGATTTGCATGACATTTAAATCTAACATTTTATTCCTTTATCATAAAACATATAATTTTTTTATGATCATTACTAAAAGGATAAGCATGATTCCAATTTTTTTCATTATATTATTAAACATATAATTTTCAAGAAAAATAATATTTTTTAAACTAAATTAAAATTAACTTATGAAAAACATCATGTAATTATGAAATAAATTAAAGGAGTTTCGTTTGAGTTGTTTACCTTGTTGACGGAAGTCATTGAGGCATAGTTTGCCACCTTGTCTTCATCGGTTTGGTCCTCATCTTCGGATGCACTTGTTTTGTCCCATTTTGAATTCTTCTTAAGTTTGTTTTTATATTTTTATTATTGTTTCATGAACTTTTTAAATTTCATGAGGAGTTTAAGTTCACCATCACTGGAGCTTATGCTCGAGTGGTCTTCGATTGTTCGAAGTACCAAATCCTTCTTGTTTTTTGGAAGGTGGTTTTGTTCATTATGTGCATTATGCATCATTTCAAAGGTTATTAGAGACCCGATAAGTTCTTCGATCAAAAAAGTATTCAAATTTTTTTATTTTTGTATAGTCGTTATTTTCGAATCCCAAGTTTTAGAAAGTGAGCGTAAAACTTTACTAACAAGTTCAAAATTCGAAAAATTTTTACCAAAAGCTTTTAAACCATTGACAACATTCATAAAACGGGTGTACATGTCTCCAATGGTTTCGCTTGGTTTCATATGAAATAGTTCAAAATCATATATCAAAAAATTAACTTTAGAATCCTTAATACTACTTGTGCCTTCGTGTGTAGTTTTAAGAATGTGTCAAATATCGAAAGTCGTTTCGCATAAAGAAACCTGATTAAACTCAGTTTTATCTAAGGTGCAAAATAGAGCATTCATATCTCTAGCATTTAAAGGAAAAGTCTTCTTCTCCAAATCATTCTAATCTTTCATCGGAAGAGAAGACGTTTTAAAACCAGATTTGATAATGTTCCATAAGTTTAAATCCGAAGAAAGCAAGAAAACTCTCATTCGAGTTTTCCAATATATGTAGTCTAACCCATTGAAAAAGGGAGGATGAATGAGAGAATGATCATCTTGAAAGCCAAAAAGAGTCATTTCTCTTTGGGTGTTAAACCAAATGAGAAAACGAGGCTCTAATACCAATTATTAGGAACGGGGTCAGCACTAAGAGGGGGGGTGAATTAGTGCAGCGGTAAAACCTTACGTTGGTTCCGAAAACTTTTCGTACGATAAAATTCGTTTCTGGCAAAAAACCGTTTCGTAAAGGTAATAACTTTGAAAGCATACGTAAGAGAGTAATGGATGTAAAGAACAAGTAGGTGAGGCAGTTTACTATGAAAGTAAATTACTTAAAGCATAAACGCAAACTAGATTTTAGAGTGGTTCGGTCATCGTGACTTACATCCACTTCGCTGATTCCTCTTTCGTCGAGACCACCGACATCCACTATCGATCTTCCTTTAATAGGTGAAGATCAACCTTCTTCTTATACCCATCTTCTCCTTTTCATGGGTTTAGGAGACAATCCTTACAAGCACTCACTCTTCTCTTAAACAGAATTCTAAACTTAGAATTTAGAGGAGGGGATTCACTTATGATTGCAATAGTGTTTTCTCACTTTTAATCTCTCTGTGGTTGTATATTTTAACCAGGGATGAGAAGGGTATTTATAGACTACAAATTGATTCAAACTTGAAGCCTAAAAATATCTCATCCCGGGTTTCCCGGGCTTGGGCGATACCACCGCTTATATTGGGTGGTACCACCGCCAGTGTCAGTCTGACACTGACAATGCACCGGGCGGTACCACCGCCTAATCTAGCAGTACCACCACTTAACACTAGGTGGTACCACCACCCAGACCGGCGGTACTACCGCTTGACACAGTCTCGGAGACTAGCCCACGACGCTGTAACCTCTTGGAGCACTATTTGGGCCTCTTATTGGGCCCAACATAGTCCTTACATGGGCCCAAATGGCCCCTAATTGGATTGGCCCAAATTCAAACCCAATTTTGTGCTAACTACGATTCCTAAGATATATTCTAAGCTAAACAAGTCTGTAATTCTAGTTTCTTCCAGCGAGCTTCCGGTGATCTTCCGGCGAACTTCCGACGATCTCTCGACAATGTTCTATCATACTCCCGGTAAGCTCCTGGACTTCACGATGATCTTCTTGGTGAGTTCCAATGAGCTTCTCTGGCAAGCTCCAAGACTTCTCGACTGGTTGCGACAGAACTTCCGACGAACGTCCGAAATTCCAACGAACGTTCGAACTTCCGACGAACTCTTGAACTCCCAATGAAATCGCATCATTGACTCTGAGACTTCATTTTACTTTATGCCTTGCTATCATAGTTAATACTGTATATGTAAAAACATACTTCGATCTAGACAATTAATACTAAGCATTAATCATGTTGTCCGGCATGTCATTGGTTCCTCGATGCTACGTTCGATTCTTCGGCGCATCGTCCTCTCTTGCGGCCTATTGCCCAATTGGTCAGTTAACTCTACAACTCCGATATCTTTAGCATAATATCCGCTCTTCTTGGCCTGATGCCCGAATCCATGGCCTGAAGCCTTATGTCGACATGTTGACCGATCCTTTGGCCCGACGTCTAATCTTCTGACATATTTTCCTCCTGCCCAACATGATTCTTCCTACTTTAATTGTCTTATCCTAATCGAAGCATCCTGCTTCACTCAAAATGTAGATCAAATTATATACACTTATCAATTAGTTTCATCATCAAAATACGAGATTCAATATATATTCTTTGGAGTTTAGGTCCAGTTCCTTCACTTGTAGTTCATGATGATCATGGGAGAGATAACAAGAAGATTGTGGTGAGAATGCTAGTGATGATACTCCTACAATTGATGATGTTGAACTAACTAAATAAGCACCTCCACCACTAGTTGAGATTCCATTGAGAAGATCCACAAAAGAACGACAACCATCTACTAGATATCCTCTACATGAGTATGTTATGCTTACTAATGGGGGAGAGCCAGAAACTTACCAAGAAGTAATTCTACATGAGCATAAGAATGAGTTGGTTAAAGTCATGTAAGAAGAAATGAGATCCTTGCTTGAGAACCACACCTATGACTTGGTAAAGTTGCCGGAAGAGAAGAAAGCTCTCAAAAATAAATAAGTTTATAAATTGAAGATTGAAAATAATAGCTCACAATAAAGATACATAAACTAGTTTTGAAAGGATTTAGTCGGAAGAAAGGTATTGACTTTGAAGAAATATTTTCTCTTGTGGTGAAAATATCCTCTATCCGAGTTGTTCTTGGTTTGATTGCCCACTTGAATTTAGAAGTTGAGCAATTTGATGTGAAAACAACATTTCTTCATTGTGACTTAGAAGAAGAAATTTACATAGAACAACTAGATTGATTTATTATTTTACTATTTATGCTACTCTAATTAATATCTATATTTTAGTAACAAGTTGGTATTTTGACAAGGAACCTATTTTGATACACAAAGAGGGAAAAAAATTATTCCACTGTAATAATTTTTCCGAACAGATTAAAAAGGTCCAATGGTGCAATACGGTTTGAAACCAAAGTTAGTGCAACATTTATAGGTTTGCATGAGATTGATAAGTGAGAAAAACCAAAAACATAACTTGGCTGGTGAGTGCAACATTTACAGGTCTACATGAGATTGGTGATCAAGAAAAACCAAAAGGATCACATGGTTGGTGATTGAGATATCGTGACAGAATAGAGTATTTGTTCTAGCAATACACCATAAATGTAATATGCAAGAGGTTAAAGATCTGAACAAAAAAAAAACTCATATTCTCTTCTACTCCTATGTCTATCATCATAATTATTAATAAATATAAATAAAAAAGAAAAGATAAAGAAGAAATCTCTAGTTTATATGTTATATGATCCCTAAGAATTTTTGTCCATATATAGAAAAGAATAGATAATTAGAGTAGTCTGGTTATCTGTTAAGGTTTCATAACAGAACTGGATTATCTTTTTATTGATCGATAACCTTAGTTAGAATATAATTAAAATTTTAATATATCTTAACCAAAGTTAAATATAATCTTATACTCTATCACTTTGACACATTAACTAGTAAAATATAAAACAAAAGAGTTCAACTCAATAAAACAACTCAATAAATTTATTAAATAGAATAGTATTATATTAAGTCTAACCATTAATGTGAATTTTAAAACTTTAAAAAATATTTTGAACATACACAAATTTTATAAAACAATTCAATAAATTTATTAAATAGAATAGTATTATATTAAGTCTAACCATTAATGTGAATTATAATGATTGTACATCATTAATATCATACTTCATTCTATATATACTACAACAAGTTAATCTTTTCTAATGCAGTCCAAAATGATCCTTGTAATTTATCTTCTTAAGATAATTTTGCTATCATATTTAACTATAATATATATATTTATGTAGTTAAATAAATAATATAATTGTAATGTCTACTAAAAAATATATCATTATATATTTTATAGGTTGCTCACAAGCCTTATCATAAGAATAAGTTCTTTTAATACTTTAGACTATAATACATTAACAAATCAATCATTAATCATTATAGTGGAACTTAGATTTTCAATTAATATTAGTTGTTTTTGGACTTTTTTCTAACCATTAAATACTTTGTATGATTAGAATCACCTAAGTATTTATCATTCTTAGAAAAGAAAAATACTACATTGATCACAAAATATTTTTGATGAAATTATAATCCGAAGATTAAATTTCACAATCACAAAGCTTGATTAGTGACTTCAAAGCATGTCATAAAATCAACTTATATTATTGATAATATAATTTACATTATACTTTTTCTTATAAATCACTCGTCTATCTAATATAAATATAAATTATAAAGTGAACTTATTGAGATAATTTATAAAATAAATATTTGAAAATACCATTATCTCAAGCTGATATGATTTCTTGCATATGAGCATATATCCTTTGTCCCTTATAAATATCTTATTATTTTATTTATAATCTTCTAATATTTCACTCATGGCTAACTCTAATACCTACCCAATATTTCAATTACAAAACTAATATCTAGTCTAGTATAGGCTTGAGCATATATATTATAGACTTTCAATTGTGTTATATAAGAAATATTAATTTTAGGATACTATCTTTGATTGAAAATTTTCATATTTGCTTATAAGGTGTATCATTTGCTGAACAAAAGGTCAATTTGGTTTTGCTTCTCTAGAATAATTATAGATCATTTTTAACAAGATCTTGCTTGGATTAAAACTTCCTATCAAGCTTTTGGCTTGGTCACGTTAAGTGGCATCCACTTTTAGCAATGTCGAGTGGCATCTGTCAGCCTTGGTTAAGCATCATTTCAAGACATATCCATCTTGGTCGAAGTCTTTAGATTTTGGCCAAAATTGTAGGCATTGGCTAGCATCAAATTGATATCATAGTAGGTTATGCTTAGCTATTTTCAACTAAGTCCTTTGCCATTTTATAGATTAAACTATTTCTACTGACAGGAAGTTTAGAGGTCTATCTATTATTGGAAAGCTTTCTCTGTCTACTTTCAAACAAAACAATAATGGTATATGATTTCGAGTTATCAGCTAAAAGTTATTATCAAATTATTGGGCATATATCAAGATATCATAATTTTATTTTAGATCCCCAATTCTTCATCAATCGCTCATCAATGGAGGATAAACATTGAAGAAATTAATTTACATGCAAAATTGATTAAGTTATGTCGACCTAATGAAACTTCGTAGTAGATGTTGACTAATCTCCTCCGAAGAATTTTAGTTAATCTTACTCGAAGCTACCGAAGTAATTCAATAGTGCAAGAAGTGAGCATAGTAATGATGCAACTGATTCTTCTAATTCTATAGTGACTTTTGGTGATCATTGGGCCATGAACAAATTTATGAGAGCTCTTGAAGGAATAGATAGAAGTATTCAAATTAATGTAGTAGAGTTTACAAGCATAGTTAATCCCAATGAACATTGTGATTGGATTCTCTTTGGAAACACTCTTTGAGTGAAAGGTGCAGTTTCGGCAACAAAACTAAAGGACATAATTTGATAGTAATAATATCAATGGGACTTGAGAGAAGAGGTGTTCTAAGGGTTAGCCCGTGGAATGAAATAAAACTATAGTTGGAAGGGAAGTTCCTACCTTTAGATTACCCTCAGACTCTCTGTTGATAATTTCACTAATTATCCCAAAAGAATGATCAATATGTTGTTGATTATATCGAGCATTTCTACAAGCTAATGAGTCAAATTAGCTGAATGGAAATAATGATCAACTTGTGGCTAGATACTTAAGTGGGCTAAAGTTCAACTTGCATGGTGAACTTTTGATGCATTCTATTCACTCTCTTGAGGAGGCTTATCAAATGATACATAAGGCTGAAGAGAAAAGCAAATGAGGACTATTCAAGAAGTGCAAAAACTCTAAAACTACAAAGGAAAAATAAAAAAGATATTCTAAGGTAAGAAAGGTGCAACATCTGATTATCAAAACTCACATGTTAGGGGAAGAAATAAAAATCAACAAAAGGGTAGTTCTTCTTAAGTACCAAATATTTCAAATTAGTGAAATTAGCCATTGTTCTTATGAGTGTCTTATAAAGAAAGTTGAAGTTAATTTTATAAAAGAGAAACCCAAAAGAGAGGATAATGAGCCTATCTATAACAAGGAACCTAAAGGTACCATCGAAGAAGTCCATCCAACATATCATGATAGTGGAGAAGATGATCAATGACAGAGAAAATATTTTCAAGATTGCTTATCTCATGGTAAGAAATATCTTATAATGATTGATTTTGGTAGTATAGAGAATATAGTTTCAAAGCTTATGGTGAATAACTAAAGCTTACATCTGCACATCATCCAAAACCATAAAAGATTTTATAATTTAAGAAGGGTGGAGAAATCTTGGTGTCTCAAAGGTGCAAGGTGAAACTCTCTATTAGGAGGTAAGGTTTCATAGTTCAAGGCGGTAGAGAGATCCTGGTGTCTCAAGGGTGCAAAGTCAAACTATTTATTAGGAGGTACGAAGATAAACTTTATTTTGATGTATTTCCTATGGATGAATATTATTTATTTCTTGGTAGGCCATGGTAATTTGATCAAAATAGTCACCAAGATAGGAGAAAGAACACTTATTCTTTAGTTAAAAATGGAGTGAGATTTTTTTTTGCAACCATTAAAAGAAGCTCCTACCATTGTACAATTTGACAATTTAGTTAGTTTGATAAGTTACAAAGAGTTTAGTAGTGAAAAGTAGTTACAAAGGGATATTACTTATACATTGGTGGCTATGGGAGATGATAAAGAGGGAGCTAAGGAGATTCAGAAGAAGTGAAAAGTATGATAAGACCAGTTTGAAGGGATGGCTCTATATGACCTTTCAACTAGTTTACCCCCTTTTCATGATATCCAACATTAGATCTATTTCATTCCAAGTGCTATACTTTTTAAAATTTTTCATTATCATATATCATCAAAAGAACATGCTAAATTACAAAGATACATAGAGAGTTAACAATGCAAAGGATTGATCATAGAATCACATAGGGTGTTGACATATTTAACATGCTTATGGGTACTAGGGTCTAGCTAAAATTGACCTTCATAATGATTATTACTAAATTTATATTCTACTGAGTGTTAAATAAAAGATGACTTTTAAAATTAAAGAGGGATTATATGAATAACTTGTCATACTATTTTAACTTACCAATTCCCTTGGCACTTTTATAAGGTTGATGACTCCAGCCTTGAAAGGGTTCAAAGGAAAGTATGTTCTTGTTTTTTTTTAATGATATCTTGGTATATAGTCAAAAGAAATTATATCATCTAGAGTATTCAAAAAATATGTGGAAGGTTCTTCATAACAATCAGTTATATAATAATCTCATAAAATGTTATTTCATGACAAATAAAAAAATATTTTTAGGCTGTGGTAACTGTGGGTGGCTTGCAAATGGATAAGAAAAAGATGAAGGTTATTCTTATTTGGCCTATACCTAAGAATTTCACTCATATTTAAATCTTTCATTGCTTGATATCATTTTATCGATGGTTCATTAAAAATTTTAGCACCATTATTGCTCTTATCATGGATGTCTTGAAGAACAAATAGTTTATAGGGAGCAACAAAGTTAAAGAAAGTTTTAAATTGTTGAAGAAAAGACTTGCACAAACACTAGAATTAGCAGCAGATAAAAATGACCAATTTAAATGATTTCATAAAATATCGTATGATGAAACTCTTAGTTCTATGAAAAATCATTTTGAGAATATGTTTAACTTGAATAAACTTGTAAGTGAGTTGAGAAGAGGGGATTAGATAGTTTGTAATGAAATAATGGAGCAAAATTAAAGTATGCACTAAGAGCATGCTAATTTTATAGTGGTTCAATCGTCCGACCTACATCCACTTTCGATTCCTCCTCTGTCGAGATTACCGACATCCACTAATGGTCTTT
Source organism: Musa acuminata AAA Group (assembly GCF_036884655.1). Taxonomy (NCBI): domain Eukaryota; kingdom Viridiplantae; phylum Streptophyta; class Magnoliopsida; order Zingiberales; family Musaceae; genus Musa; species Musa acuminata. Next base: position 37,453,748 of record NC_088335.1, on the reverse strand, counting down.
CTTCAATAGGCAAAGACCAACCACATCTTTACAATACTTTCTCCTTTTCACAAGTATAGGAGATAGCCTTTACAAGCCTCACATCTCTTCTTAAATGATTATAAAGCTAAAGAGAGGGAGGAGGAGGACTCTTTGCACTTTTACGACTCTTTAATATCCCAACACTTAAAGATTTTTTCTTACTATGATTGCACTTTGTTATCTTTTCATGCAGAAAAAGGTAGGGTATTTATGGGCCCCAATGACTTCAAAATGGAGCCAAAAAGTGTCTCATCCCAGATTTTCGAGGTACTGGCGGTACTACCGCCTAACACTCTAACATTGGATGGTACCACTGCTTGACAGAGTCTTGAATACTAAGCTCTAGCAGTACCATTGCTTGACAAGGTGGTACCACCACTTGGTAATAATAACTACTGACGGTACCACCGCTTAGTTTGGGTAGTACCACCGCCTAGACCACCCGGGAGATCGTTCCCTGGGTAGTTCTACTGCCCTAGTCTAGTGGTGCCACCGCCATACAGGGTCCAGTAACCTTATTAGGCCTTGAATCCGGCCCAAACCAATCCAATTATAGGCCCAATTGGCCCTTAATATGGTTAATGGGATTACCTCCCAAACCTAACCCTAATCATGTACTAACTACTACTTTTAAGGCAAACACTAAACAAAACAAGCCCAGTAAGTCTAGGTTTCTTCCGACGAGCTTCCGGCGGACTTTCGATGATCTCTCGGCAATCTCCCAATGGACTCTCGGTCCTGGACTTCGTGAGATCTTCTTGGCAAGTTTCGACGAGCTTCTTCTCGATCAATTCCGGTAGTATTTTCGACGAACCTCCGGACTTCTAACAAACTATCGAACTCCCAACGAAAACTTGATCTTGACTCTGGCACTTCGTTTTGCTTTATGCCTTGATTGCTATCGTAGTTAATCCTACACACTTTTCTCAACATATAGATTTGATCAAATAATTTATCAATTGATTTCATCATCAAAATTCGAGATTCAATAATCTCTCCCTTTTTGATGATGATAATCAATTGATGACAGAGTTAACCTTAACTCTCCCTATCTATATGCCATACTTGAGAAAAGAAACTCTTGAATTCAAGCCTTTTGAATTCAAGCATCAAACTGATAAGTTATATGCATTTAAACTTATCGATATACATATCATGATACCAATCACGATTTACCATTACAAAATATGATATCACGTATTTATCATAATATAAATTATGTCACATCCATTTTTAAGTCCAATATAGAATGATGATAGACAATCATCATTTTCAAGTATGATACGAATTTCAAATATTAAATTTAGCAAGATTTAAATTTTAAAAATGACATTTCATCAATTCGAGGCATTATATCAATTGTAAGTAGGAAATTTAGTGTGATAATCACAATGATAGACATTTATCATTTTGATATGAAATCAAGCATGATTTTAAGAATGAAACATTTTCAAGTATTCATACCACGTTACGATACGTTTCAAGCATTCATGATACATATGCAATATATTTTGATATTTTTCAAGTATTTACGATGTATGTGTCTATTCCAATCATATTTCAAGCAATCACAAATTATTTATGATAAGATACATTTGACACATGATTTCAAACATTCATAATATCAATTTATCATTAATTTTTCATATTTCTCCCCCTTTATCATCAACAAAAAAGAAATGGACAATTGTCTCAAGCAAGGAAAGGTTCATGAATAGTGCATTTATCAAGAAGAATCAAAATATTGAAAATTTATGAATATTTTATGAGATAAAATCCACCAATAAAATCCGTTTCTAAAAAAAAATTCACATGAGTGAAATCCATGAGAGATGTTTTTGTTAATGAAATCTATAAGTGAAGAGACTAAGTGTATAAAAAATCATTAAGTGATGGAGCAAGAGTATGAAGTAAATTTGATACCAAGTTAAGAGTAAGATAGAAATTCCAAATTTCATGAAAGCTTTAATTGTAAAAAATTGAGAAAGTCTAGAAAGATATACAACAAACTCATGCATTCGGACAATTTAACATCCCTAACTTTACAAATAATTGTCACAGTCTATAAAAATTCTTCTTTTTTGAGGAGAGTAAGGAAGAATTCATGGGAAATAAGCATCAAATGAAGGATAAAAAATCCATCAATAAATCAAATACTTTTTCTTGTAAATAAAAGGAAGAAGGATTCATAGGAATTGATAAAAGATCAAGTCACTAATCCAAAAATCCATGAATCATAGGCAAATAGGAGGAAGGACTCATGATCATGAAAATAAGACATCAAGTTGTAAATACCAAAAGTGGAATCTTTTCTTTTGTAAATATCATGAGAGAGAAAAAGCGATCTCAATTTAGAAAGAAGACTCAAGTTGCGAAAAAAAATGAGAAGTTCAAAAAAATATATCAAGGAATTTATGCATTCAAAAGATTTATCATGCCTAATTCTTAGTGTTGCATGCATTATACTATCATCAAGAAGTACATCATTGAAAAGCACATTATGTTGAAAGGTACATCATCATTATCATGAGTATTGCATACATAATCAAAGTGCATCGTATCATCATACATTTCTCCCCCTTTGCCATCAACAAAAAGGAGAAAAGTGCAACTAGTATATTTTTGAAACATGCAATTTCTACTTCACTATAAAACATGCAAACTTAGCAAGTTTTTGAGATATAAAAATTAGCAAATATAAATTTTTTTTTAGATGTACAAGATAGTATTTTTTGCATCTTCTTAAAATCTGTAAGTTAGCAAACTTTGCTTCTCTTGAAATTTGCAAGATATCACTTCTTGCTTCTTTTTTGAGATGAGCAAGCTTGCAAGTTTTGCTCCCCCTTTGTCATTATAAAAAAGAAGGGATGGTTATAATAGTGCAAAACTTTTCTCATTACATCATTTTTCAAATCATTATATGAAATATATCAAGAAAAATTAACTTGGGGATGAGATATACAATTCATGAAAATAAATTTGAAGTTGTGAATATCAAGAGACAAATTATGATTCTTTTAGATAGCAAAACGAAGAATCATATTAAACAATCTTGATTCATAAGAATCTCAAGTTATTATTATCTAAGAATCAAGATCATTATTTATATATTAAAAAAATCTCAAGTTATAATTCAAAAAATCATGATTCATAAAAAAAAATCTTCTATTTAGTAAACAACAAGAAAAAAGGAGAACTTAGTTCATGCATAAGAAATATTGAGTCATCAAGTGAAGGAATCATGATTCGCATGACAAAAAGATTGTCGATTCATACATTAGAATAAATATTTTTTAATCTATCATTACTTCAACTCATTATGCATAATTTTAAAATGTAAAACCATTAAGTATGATATAGACATTTATTTTCAAAATAGTCATCATTATTTTCAACTCATTAAATTTGTCAAATCATCAAAATCACTTTCAAAGGATTCTAAATGACATAAATAGATTTATCAATTTCTTATTAAAAACTCGATAAAATTTAAGGGATAGAGACATTTTTAAGAATAATGTATTCTCCCTTATTATGAGTTTTGATTTATGTGATATATTTTATACAAACATGCTTTTTTCTTTTATACCAAATAAAAACATGCATCATCCTTTAAAACCGAAAACCAAAAAAAATCTTCAAGACCAAGTGTGTAGCACATAATTTCAAACTATAGGATTTCAAATCACATCATTAAATCATCAAGCATGATTTCATCGAATATAAAACATCTTCATTTAAATTTATTTTGTTACCAATAGTTCTAATTCTAATGAGATTTCCTTTATTGTTTTGGCTAGAGAGCTTTATGAGGTATTTTGGATCTCTAGTCATAAGTCTTGAGTATCCACTATCAAGGTACCATCTCTTGCTCCTAACTTGTGATGGTAAGCATTTCTATAAAAAAGGTGATTTTTAGGTAACTATTTGACCTTAGGTACCTAAAAAATCGATCTACTCAACTTATCATCTTGCATGGAGTTCTTTACAGTTCCTTTAGGAACCCAAATCAATTTATGTAGATTATATCTCTTAAACGGACATTTATAAGTAACATATTTGAGTTTGCAATAAAAGTTACATTTGGTGGGGGGGTGATACATGCAAGGTAGGACCTTTAACAAAGGTGGTTGGATTTTTGTGAGAGCTACTCACAAATCCGATTTCGCCTCTTCTATGAACGTGACCCTTATTGGCAAGAATCATGTTCAAGGATTTACTACTAACCTTAAATTTTTTTAAAGTTTCTTTGAGTAGTAAGTTTTCCTTCTCAAGTGCCTCTAAATATTCACATTTAGTGCATAGAGGCAATGAAGGATTATCATGCTTAAGTTTTTTAAATTCATTATTTAAAAGGGCGTACTTCTTTTTCAAATAATTAAACTTTTTGTCATTATTCTACATTCATCAAACAAATCATGAAAAATACTTAAAATCTCATTGAAAGATAAATTTGCATCTAATGAACCACTTACCTCATCTCTGATAGCAATTAGTGCATAGTTGGCGATTTCTTTGTTGCTTTGTTCTTCGTCTTCGGAATCGCTTGAGTCATCCCAGTTTGCTTTGAGCACCTTCTTCTTTTTTGGTTGTTTCTTCTTCATTTGAGGACACTAACTTTTGAAATGTCTTGGTTTTTTGCATTTGTAGCATATAAGTTGTTCTTTCTTGGGTTCAATTTTATTTTTAGTATCATTTTTTTATTTATTTTTTTTTATAAATTTTTTAAACTTTCTTGTTAAGAGTCCCAAGTCATCATCATAGTCCTCATCACTTGAATTTCCTTTCAAGTGGTCTTCATGAATTCTTAGTGTCATATCCTTCCTGTTCTTTGGAAGGTTGTTCTCAAGCTCTTCATGAGCATTGCAAATCATTTTATAGGTCATCAAAGACCCAATAAATTCTTCGAGTGAAAAGTTGTTCAAGTCATTGGCTTCTTAAATTATTTACTTTAGGATCCCAACTCTTTGGGAGGGATCTTAATATTTTGTTAACAAGTTCAAAATTAGGAAAACTTTTACCAAGTCCTTTTAGACTATTGACGATATACGTAAACCAGGTGTATATGTCTCTAATTGTCTCACTTGGTATCATCCGAAATAATTCATAAGTATCGACCAAAAGATTAATTTTGGACTCCTTTACTCTACTAGTGCCCTTGTGAGTGATTTCAAGTGTATACCAAATATCGAAAGCCATTTCATAAATAGACACTCGATTGAACTCATTTTTATCTAAAGCGCAAAATAAGACATTCATAGCCTTGGTATTTAAAGTAAATGTCTTCTTTTCCTACTCATTCCAATCGTTCATTGGAAGAGAAGACTTTTGAAAACCATTTTCCATAATGTTCCATAACTCAAAATCCATAGAAATTAGAAAAATCCTTATTCTAGTTTTCCAAAAGGTGTAATCCGTCCCATTGAACATGGGTGGACATACGATTAAGTGACCCTCTTGGTTGCCGGTAATGCCATCACTCTTGGGTTTCAAACTAAAATGAGAGTGACCTTGCTCTGCTATCAATTGTTAGGATCAAGAACGACACTAAGAGGGGGGCATGAATTAGTGCAGTAGATAAAAATGATTAATTTAAATGATTTCGAAAAACTTCATATGATGAAATACTTAGTTCTATGAAAAACTATTTTGAGAATATGTTTAACTTGAATAAACTTGTAAGTGAGTAGAGAAGAGGGGATTGGATAGTTTACAATGAAGTAATGCAGCAAAAGTAAAGTCCACACCAAGAGCACGACAATTTTATAGTGGTTCGGTCGTTTGACCTACATCCACTTCTAATTCCACCTTCATCGAGGTCACCAGCATCCATTAATGATATTCCTTCAATAGGCGAAGACCAACCACCTTTTTATAGTACTTTCTCATTTTCACGGGTTTAGGAGATAACCCTTACAAATCTCACACCTCTTCTTAGATGATTACAAAGCTAAAAAGAGGGAGGAGGAGGACTCTTTGCACTTTTATGACTCTTTTACACTCCAACACTTAAAGATTTTTTCTCACTATGATTACACTTGGTTACCCTTTTATGTAGAAAAGGGTGGGGTATTTATAGGCCTCAATGACTTCAAAATTAGAGCAAAAAATGTTTCATTCTAGGTTTCTAGGGTACTAGTGGTACCACTGCCAATATTGGGCGGTACCACCGCCTGACACTCTTACACTGGGTGGTACCGTCGCCTGACAGAGTCTCGGATACTAAGCTCTAGTTGTGCCACGCTTGGCAATAATAACTATCGGTAGTACTATCGCTCAATTTAGGCGGTACCATCACTCAGTATAGGTGATACCACCACTTAGTCTAGGCGGTACGATTGCTCAGTAAGGGTACCACCGCTCAGACCACCTAAGAGATTGTTCCCTGGGTGGTTTCACTACCGCCAGACTATTAGGATCGAGAGCACTAAGAGGGGGGGGGGGGTGAATTAGTGCAGCGGAAATCTTTCTAAGATTAAAACCGAAAGCTGCATTCGTTCGATAAAACCGATTTCGATGTAAAAGCTGATTTTAAGATTACTTAAGATTAAGCGCAGTTTACGTCTAAATGCTATTTACGTCTAAACGCAGTTTGCGTCTAAACACAGTTTTACGTCTAAATATAGTTTACGTCTAAACGCAGTTTGCGTCTAAACACAGTTTTACGTCTAAACGTAGTTTACATCTACATACTGATTTTGAAGATACTGAACTTTGAGATGCATTTTATAAATGCGTAGAAGCCAGTTTGTAGTTATAATAGGAGTTAAAACGTAAACGTAAACTGTAATGTAATGATCGTATGAAAACTCTGATTTACGTCTAAATGCAGATTCGGAAAGATCAGAACTTAGAGATATGTTCTATAAATCCACAGAAGGTAGTTTGCAGTTATAATTGGAGTTAAAACGTAAACATAAGCTGCAATGTAATGATCGTATAAAAACACCGATTTACGTCTAAATGCTGATTCGAAAATATCTGAAATTAGAAGCTCGTTCGTAAAAGCGCAGAAGGCAGCAGATATTTAGGAGGTTTGCAGAAATGATAAAGTGCTCAAAATGAATGCAAACCGAGATTTAGAGTGGTTCGGTCAGCCTTGACCTACTCCACTTTTGGCTTCCTCCACCGACGAGGTCACCGACGTCAACTAGAGGCCTTCCTTCAATAGGCGAAGGCCAACTACCCTTTTACAGTTTCACTCCTTTTGACGGGCTCAGGAGACAACCCTTACAGAACCTTTCTCTCCTCTCTTTACAACTCAAAACTTGAAGAACAGAAAGAGGAGAACTTTTGGGCTTTACACAAATTTGAACTCTTAGAATCACAGAAAAGATCAAGATTTCGGTGTAGGTCTATATCTTTTCAGTGCTGAATGGGTGGGGTATTTATAGGCCCCAACCCAGTTCAAATTTGGAGCTCAAAACGATCAAATCCCGGAATTCCGGGATCAGGCGGTTGCACCTCCAGACTAGAGCGGTTGCACCGCCTGGCAGAGCTCGAAGACTGAGCCCAAGCGGTTGCACTGCCCAGTCTGGCTCGGAGACTGAGCCCCAAGCGGTGCCACCTCCTGACTGAGGCGGTTGCACCGCCTGCCAGAGCTCGAAGACCGAGCTCAAGCGGTGCTACCTCTCTGTCAAGGGAGGTTGCACCGCCCAGTCTTGCTCGAAGACTGAGCTCAGGCGGTGCCACCTCCTGGCTGGGGCGGTTGCACCGCCCAGTCTCCCTGGGAGACTTAGCCCAGGCGGTGCCACCTTCTGGCTTGGGCGGTTGCACCTCCTGGTGCAATCAGGGTCCGAATGGGTAGCTCCATTCGGCCCAATTTTGGTTTTTCAGGAGCCCAATTGCCCCAAGATTAAGCTAATGGGATCACCTCCCATTTTCAACTTAATCAATGTGCTAACTATGATTAATCCTAAGATAATTTCTGCAGCTTGCTCCGGTGCGTCAATCGCTTCTTCCGGCGAGTTTCTGGCGAACTTCCGTCGATTATCCGATGAACCCTCGGTGATGCTCCTATGGACTTCCGGCAAACTCCTGGACTTGCGACGATCCACTTGGCGAGTTATGATGAGCTTCTTTTGGCAAGCTCCTGGACTTCTCGGATCTGTTCCCGCAGAACCTCCGACGACCGTCCGGACTTCCGTCAAGCTCTCAAACTCCCAACGTGATCATTGTCTTGACTCCGGTGCAACTCCTGCTGCTTGTCTACCTTTCATCGTAGTTAATTCTGCACACTTATCTCAACATATAGATTAGACAACAAATGACAATTGACTTCATCATCAAAATCCGAGATTCAACAATCTCCCCCTTTTTTATGATGACAATCAATTGATAATGGAGTTATCCTTAACTCCCCTGTCTATATGCTATAATTGAGATAAGTCAATCTTGAATTCTAGACCTAAGAATTCAAGCGACATATTGATAAGTTAGATCATTTGAACTTATCAATACTCCCATCATGATACCCATCATGATGTATCTTTCTAAGGATGATGTCAAGACTTGACATCCATCATCATATTTTATATGATGGTGATTGTAACTATTCATCATGTAGTTGAATATCAACATGTAAAGCTGTGAAGTAATATTTTGATATCATTACATGATGTACACATTTCAAATAGTTTAGCAAGTGTTGCATTTCTTCAGATAGTAAGGTATCAACTCAAGGCATAATGCAAATTATAACATCTGTTCATATATCTCTTGGTGATGCAAGCATGGCATAATCATAGCATCAGTGTTTATAGCATCAAGCATCAATTCATATATTTCTCCCCCTTTGTCATCAACAAAAAGCATGGTAATTTAGGAAAATAATATAAGCAAGTTATCAAGCATATAAAGGAAGGCATGATACATAGATTGCTTTGAATACTTCTTCCCCCTTTTTTGTTATAATCCTTTGTACAAGTAAAGATATTTTAAGATGGAATTCATACGCAGGAATCACTTCATCAAATCTATTTCAGAAACATATTTTTCATAAAAGTGTACGAGAAAATCTGATTTATAGCTTTCGGGTAATGAGATGCATTCGGACAAGATTACAGATTTTCAAATATAATCATGAAGACAAAACATTTCAACCCATGTAATGGCAATCAAGTGATTTGATCATTCAATAAAGTCCGAAAAAATAATTTTAACTAGTTTATCTATTCGGACACATCAACATTCCTAATTCTCTTCTTATGAAATCAAATTGTTCTTCACTTAGAGGTTTTGTAAAAATGTCAGCTAGTTGATGTTTAGTATCAATGAACTCTATGGTTACGTCATGATTAGTAACATGATCTCATATAAAGTGATGTCTAATATCAATATATTTTATTCTTGAGTGTTGTATAGGATTCTTAGTTAAGCATATTGCACTTGTGTTATCACATTTAATGGAAATATTTTTAAGATTAACTTTGTAATCTTCTAAGGTGTTTTTCATCCATACAACTTGTGCACAACATACACTTGCTGCAATATATTCAGCTTCGGTTGTTGATAGTACAACCGAGTTTTGTTTCTTATATGACTAGGAAACAAGGGCATGTCCTAAGAATTGACATGATCCAGATGTGTTTTTTCTATCTAGTCTACAACCAGCAAAGTCCGCATCAGCATAAGCAATTAACTCAAAATTCTTTGATTTTGGGTACCATAATCCTAAATTTGTGGTACCATTAAGATATCTAAGTATTCTTTTAACTGCTTTGAGATGAGATATCTTAGGGTTTGATTGAAATCTAGCACAAAGTCCTATACTGAACATGATGTTTGGTCTGGTTGCAGTGAGGTAAAGTAAACTTCCTATTATACCCTTATAAGTTTTTTGATCGAAGCTTTCTCCACTTTCATCAATTTCTAACTTAGTGGAGGTGCTCATAGGAGTGTTAATAGCCTTTGAGTTGTTCATATTAAATCTTTTTAATAAATTCATAGTATATTTAGTTTGACTAATAAAGATGCCATTGCTTAGTTGTTTGATTTGTAAACCTAAGAAGAATGTTAATTCTCCCATTAAGCTCATTTCGAATTCAAGACTCATAGTTTTAGCAAAAGATTCACAAAAAGATTCATTTGTAGAGCCAAAGATAATATCATCAACATAAATCTGAACAATGAGAAAATTATTTTCAAAATTCTTGATGAACAATGTAGTATCAACCTTGCCTTTTGTAAAATTATTTTTGATAAGAAAGGAACTAACTCTCTCATACCAAGCCCTTGGGGCTTGTTTTAAACCATAGAGAGCTTTAGTTAATCTAAACACATGATTAGGGAGGCTATTATTTTCAAATCTAGGAGGTTGTTCAACATAAACTTCTTCGGAAATAAAGCCATTTAGAAAAGCACTTTTAACATCTATTTGAAACAACTTAAAATTATTACTACTAGCGTAGGCAAGGAGCATCCTTATGGCTTCCAATCGAGCCACAAGAGCGAAGGTTTCTTCGTAATCGATACCTTCTTCTTGGTTGAAACCTTTGGCCACTAATCTAGCCTTGTTTCTAACCACGATACCATTTTCATCTTGCTTGTTTCTGAAAACACATTTAGTACCAATAACTAAATGGTCATTTGGCCTAGGAACAAGCTTCCACACCTCATTTCTCTCAAATTGATTCAATTCATCTTGCATTGCGATAATCCATGAATCATCTTTCATGGTTTCGTCAACACATTTGGGTTCAATTTGGGAGAGGAATGTGGCGTTCGCACAAAAATTTTTAAGAGAAGATCATGTTTGAACGCCCTTTGATGTGTCTCTTAAGATTAGCTCCTTGGGATGAGCATCTACATACTTCCAATCCTTGGGTAAGGATGTTTCAGAAGTGGATGCATCCAAGTTGCTAGTTGGAGAAGGGGTTTCATTTAAATTTAAGGAATCAAAATTAACATCATCATCAAAATCATTTTTCCTGATTTCGGAAATCTTATTGAAAACAACATGAATAGATTCTTCGATAATTAAAGTTCTTTTATTGAAGATACGAAAGGCTTTAGAAACTGAAGAATAACCAAGAAAGATTCCTTCATCGGATTTAGCATCAAATTTTCCTAAGTTATCATTTTCATTCAAGATAAAACACTTATACCCAAAGATTTTAAAATATGAAACATTGGGTTTTTTGTTGTTCCATAACTCATAGGGAGTTTTGGTTAGTAGGGGTCTTACTAGAACTCTATTCAAAATATAGCATGTAGTATTTACGGCTTCGGCCCAAAAATATATGGGTAGGTTGTGTTCATTCAACATGGTTCTTGCCATTTCTTGTAAATTTTGATTTTTTCTTTCTACTACTCCATTTTGTTGAGGATTTCTAGGAGTAGAGAAATTATGGTTGTATCCATTGAGTTCACAAAATTCCTGGAAATCATGGTTTTGAAATTCACCACCATGATCACTTCTAATTGACGAAATCATAGAACCTTTCCCATTCTGAACAAGTTTACAAAACTTGGTAAAATATCTAAGGCATTCACTTTTCTGTTTTAAGAAGTAAGTCCATGTGAATCTGCTATAGTCATCCACAATGACGAAGGCGTATTTGCTACCTCCTAGGCTTGATGTAGAGATTGGTCCGAACAAGTCCATATGGATCAATTATAAGGGCCTAGAGGTGCTTATTTGATTCTTTGATTTGAAACTACCCTTAATTTGTTTACCTAATTGGCAAGCATCACATACATTATCTTTGATGAACTTGATATTAGGAATTCCTCTTACAAGTTCTTTAGATGATATTTGAGTGATTAGTTTCATGCTAGCATGACCCAATTTTCTATGCCATATCCAAGCATCCTCATTCAAAACAGAAAAACACATTTCATTACATAAATCATTGATGTCAATAGTATATACGTTATTTTGTTTCAATTCAATCATATATATGTTTTTGTATGGTTTTTCAATGATGCAAGCATTAGATTCAAATCTGACAATATATCCTTTATCACATAATTGACTAATGCTCAAGAGGTTATGTTTTAAACCATCAACTAACAAAACATCTTCAATAAAGAAGTTGGATTTGTTACCTATGGTTCCTTTGCCAATGATTTTACCCTTGTTGTTGTCTCCGAAGGTGACATAGCCTTCGTCTATGCTAGTGAGCTTAGAGAATTGAGATGGATCTCCGGTCATATGCCTTGAGCATCCACTATCAAGGTACCATCTCTTTGTCCTAGCTTGCGATGGTTTAGTTTTCTACAAGAAAGGATGATTTTTAGGTACCCATTTGCTTTTGGGTGCCTTACAAATAGATCTACATTGTTTATCATGTTGTATAGAATTTATCATGGTTCCTTTAGGAACCCAAATCAATTTGTTTGGACTTATTTTCTTGAATGGACAATAATGCGTCTTGTGTCCAAATTTACAACAAAAGTTGCATTTGTTTTGGTGTTGAACATGTAAGATGGGACCTTTTATGAAGGTGGTTGGACTTTGGTGAGGACTCCTCATAAATCCAATTCCACTTCTTTTTGGAACGTGACCCTTGTTTGCAAGGATCATGTTCAATGACTTGCTACCAACCTCAATTTTCTTCAAGGTGTCCTTAAGTAGCAAGTTTTCTTTTTGGAGAGCTTTTAGATCATGGCATTTGATGCATGAACCTAAACTATCATGATGTTCAGCTTTAAACTTATCGAAATTACAAATAAGACTATCATGCTCCTTTTTTAGTAATTTGTACTTTCTACTAATAGTCTTACATTCATCAAATAATTCATGAAAAGCATTTAATAATTCATCAAATGATAAATCTGCATCTATTAAATTTGTTACCTCATCTCCGATGGCCATTAGGGCGTAATGAGCAACTTGCTCGGTGTTGGACTCCTCTTCTTCGGATGCGCTCGAATCATCCCATGTTGCTTTGAGTGCCTTCTTCTTCGATATTCTCTTTTTGACTTGGGGACAATCACTTTTGTAGTGTCCTGGCTTTTTGCATTCATAGCAAATAACTTGGTCCTTCTTGGGTTCAAGTTTATTTTTTGCGTCATTCTTAAATTTGTTTCTTTTAAAGAATTTTTTAAATTTTCTTGTTAGAAGTGCTAAGTCATCGTCACAGTCCTCATCACTTGAGTTTTCTCTCTAGTGGCATTCTGAAGTTTTAAGTGCCATATCCTTCCTGTTCTTTGGAAGGATGTCTTCTTGCTCTTCATGAGCTTTACAAGTCATCTCGTAGGTCATTAATGACCCGATTAGTTCTTCAAGAGGGAAGTTGCGTAGATCTTTTGCCTCTTGAATAGCAGTGACTTTTGGATCCCAACTCTTAGGAAGGGATCTTAGTATCTTATTTACAAGCTCAAAATCTGAAAAGCTTTTTCTGAGTCCTTTTAGACCGTTGACGACATCCGTGAAACGGGTAAACATGTCGCCAATGGTTTCACTTGGTTTCATCCGGAAAAGTTCGAAAGAATGTAACAGCAAATTGATTTTTGACTCTTTTACTCTACTTGTGCCTTCATGAGTCACTTCGAGTGTGTGCCAAATATCAAATGCAGTTTCACAAGTTGAAACACAATTAAACTTGTTTTTATCAAGTGCACAAAATAAGGCATTCATAGCCTTTACATTAAGAGCAAAAGCCTTCTTCTCCAATTCATTCCAATCGATCATTGGAAGAAAAGACTTCGAAAATCCATTTTCGACAAGATTCCACAGTTCAAAATCCATAGAAATAAGAAAGAACCTCATTCGGGTCTTCTAGTAGGTGTAGTCCGTCCCACTGAACATGGGTGGACGTGTAATAGAATGACCCTCTTGGTTTCCGGCGTATGCCATCTCTCTTGGGTTTTAATCCATTAGAGAGTTAACCTTGCTCTGATATCAATTGTTAGGATTGAGAGCACTAAGAGGGGGGGGGGGTGAATTAGTGCAGCGGAAATCTTTCTAAGATTAAAACCGAAAGCTGCGTTCGTTCGATAAAAACGATTTCGATGTAAAAGCCGATTTTAAGATTACTTAAGATTAAGTGCAGTTTATGTCTAAATGTTGTTTACGCCTAAACACAGTTTGCGTCTAAACACAGTTTTACGTCTAAACGTAGTTTACGTCTAAACGCAGTTTGCGTCTAAACGCAGTTTTACGTCTAAATACTGATTTTGAAGATACTGAACTTTGAGATGCGTTTTATAAATGCGCAGAAGCCAGTTTGCAGTTATAATAAGAGTTAAAACATAAACGTAAACTACAATGTAATGATCATACGAAAACTCGGATTTACGTCTAAATGTAGATTTGGAAAGATCAGAACTTAGAGATACGTTCTATAAATCCACAGAAGGCAGTTTGCAGTTATAATTGGAGTTAAAACGTAAACGTAAGCTGCAATGTAATGATCGTATGAAAACGCCGATTTACGTCTAAATTCTGATTCGGAAAGATCTGAACTTAGAAGCTCGTTCGTAAAAGCGCAGAAGGCAGCAGATATTTAGGAGGTTTGCAGAAATGATAAAGTACTCAAAATAAATGCAAACCGAGATTTAGAGTGGTTCGGTCAGCTTTGACCTACTCCACTTTTGGCTTCCTCCACCGACGAGGTCACCGTCGTCAACTAGAGGCCTTCCTTCAATAGGCGAAGGCCAACTGCCCTTTTACAGTTTCACTCCTTTTGACGGGCTCAGGAGACAACCCTTACAGAACCTTTCTCTCCTCTCTTTACAACTCAAAACTTGAAGAATAGAAAGTGGAGAACTTTTGGGCTTTACACAAATTTGAGCTCTTAGAATCACAGAAAAGATCAAGATTTCGGTGTCGGTCTATATCTTTTCAGTGCTGAATGGGTGGGGTATTTATAGGCCCCAACCCATTTCAAATTTGGAGCTCAAAATAATCAAATCCCGGGATTCCGGGATCAGGCGGTTGCACCTCCTAACTGGAGCGGTTGCACCGCTTGGCAGAGCTCGAAGACTGAGCCCAGGTGGTTGCACCTCTCTGTCAGCGACGGTTGCACCACCCTGTCTGGCTTAGAGATTGAGCCCCAGGCGGTGCCACCTCCTGACTAAGGCGGTTGCATCGCCTGCCAGAGCTCGAAGACCGAGCTCAAGCGGTGCTACCTCTCTATCACGGGAGGTTGCACTGCCTAGTCTTGCTCGAAGACTGAGCTCAGGCGGTGCCACCTCCTGGCTGGGGCGGTTGCACCGCCCAGTCTCCCTGGGAGACTTATCCCAAGCGATGCCACCTCCTGGCTTGGGCGGTTGCACCTCCTAGTGCAATCAGGGTCCGAATGGGTAGCTCCATTCGGCCCAATTTTGGTTTTTCAGGGGCCCAATTGCCCCAAGATTAAGCTAATGGGATCACCTCCCATTTTTAACTTAATCAATGTGCTAACTATGATTAATCCTAAGACAATTTCTGCAGCTTGCTCCGGTGCGTCAATCGCTTCTTCCGGCGAGTTTCCGGCGAACTTCCGTCGATCATCCGATAAACCCTCGGTGATGCTCCTGCGGACTTCCGGCAAACTCCTGGACTTGCGATGATCCACTTGGCGAGTTATGACGAGCTTCTTTTGGCAAGCTCCTGGACTTCTCGGATCTGTTCCCGCAGAACCTCCGATGACCGTCCGGACTTCCGTCAAGCTCTCAAACTCCCAACGTGATCATTGTCTTGACTCCGGCGCAACTCCTGTTGCTTGTCTACCTTTCATCGTAGTTAATCCTGCACACTTATCTCAACACATAGCTTAGACAACAAATGACAATTGACTTCATCATCAAAATCCAAGATTCAACACATACAGGGTCCAACAACCTGGTTGGGTCATAAATCCGACCTAAACCAGTCCAATTATGGGCCCAGTTGGCCCTTAACAGGGTTAATGGGATTACCTCTAAATAATCATGTGCTAACTATTACTTTTAAGGCATACACTAAATAAAACAAGCTTGGTAAGTCTAGGTTTCTTTCGGTGAGCTTCCGATGAACTTCCGACGATCTCTCGGCAATCTCCTAGCGGACTCTCGGCAAGTTTTTGGACTTCACGACAATCTTCTTAGCGAGTTCTAATGAGTTTCTTCTCGATCAATTTCGATAGCATTTCTGATGAACCTCTGGACTTCCGATGAACTCTCGAACTCCCAATAAAATCTCAATCTTGACTCCGATACTTCATTTTGCTTTATGCCTTAATCGCTATTGTAGTTAATTCTGCATACTTTTCTCAACATATATATTTGAATAAATAATTTATCAATTGATTTTATCATCAAAATCTGAGATTCAACCGCTCTTATGGTGGATGCCTTGAAGAACAAATAGTTTATAGAGAACAACAAAGTTAAAGAAAATTTCAAATTGTTGAAGAAAAGACTTAGTACAAACACTAGCATTAGCATTGCTCCACTTCTTTGAGGCTATTTTCGGGATCGATGTAGATGAAATGAATGTATTTCTACACTACAAATAAGGAAGTGGAATATACAGAACATTGAATCATGCAACATCACTTGTTTTATTTTATGGGAGCCTATTCATGCATAACATGATTCAGCGTAGAAAAGGTTCTCTCAAAT
The DNA here is from genome assembly GCF_036884655.1 of Musa acuminata AAA Group. NCBI lineage: Eukaryota > Viridiplantae > Streptophyta > Magnoliopsida > Zingiberales > Musaceae > Musa > Musa acuminata. Next base: position 37,437,197 of record NC_088335.1, on the reverse strand, counting down.
GAACCAACCTATCCTATGCTACAAATGGGGCTTACGTGATGGTTGGATGTGGAGACACATTTGGTTGTGAATTCCAATATGATAAATAAAATAATATATCTGAGTGTGATGCTTCTTACATTAGAATAAGGGTGTCCTAATGTAAGAAGGGGGAGAAATTACTTCTTTTAGTAAGAAAATAAGTGACTCTAGGTTGGAATATTCAACATATGATAGAGTTGTATATGGTACATAATTTAAGCCTTGTGGCATTGGAAATGGTATCCTATTGGATTGAAGTTTGTTCTTTATTCATACCATCAAAATTTAAGGTTCCTCAAGGTATAAAAGAAGCATGCAAAATGTTTGCTTACTTGGAAACTTCAGCTTTGTTTTGAATCATAAGGCTGGTTCATGTAATAAGGTAGCAGATGCCAGTAGGAAATATAGCTTGTTGATCACTCTTTCTTATGAGATTGTTGGATTTGATCTTTCACCAAAAAAAACTCTTTCTTCTCTAAAGTCTTACAAATGTTGGAGTAGGAAAAAATAAAGATTACATATATTGATAGCTATCTTTTCAAAGGAAATTAGCTTTGCTTCCTAGAAGGTTCTATATGAGTCTTTATCATGAAAGAATTGCATGGTGGTGGGTTGGAGGATATTTTGGATAAGACAAAATAGAAGCATTTGTTAAAGAAAGTACTTTTAGCCTAATATGAAACAGAATGTTGCTTGCTTTGTATAAAGATGTTATATTTATCAAAATACTCCCAAGGAGTAGTGCATAATACTAATTTATACTAGCCCCTTCCTATTTCTAATACTCCTTGGGAGGATGTCTCAATGGATTTTGTTTTTGGTTTGCCTAAAATACATCATGAGTATGATTACATTTTAGTGGTTATTGATAGATTCTCAAAGGCCGCTCACTTCCTACCTTATAAAAATTCTCATAATACCTCACATGTGACCAATTTATTAATCAAAGAAGTAATTCTATAGTCGGAAGGTCTATTACTTCATATTACGATATGTGAATTGTCAATCAATTTTGGAAGACAATTTGAAGGCTTGTGGGTACTAAACTAGAGTTTTCTAATGCCTATCATCCATGGCCAAACTATGGTGATAAATCACTCTCTTGAGAATTTATTAAGAAGCTTGGTTGGCAACAATCCTAAAAGATGGAAGTTCATTCTTTCTGAAGCTAAATTTGCCAACAATAACTATCTAACAGATCAATAAAAAAAAGTTCAATTTGAAGTGGTTTATGGCAAAAAAAACCTTAATCAAGTTGTGGACTTTGTTTTATCTATAAATCAGTCACTTGTTAGCATTAATGCAGAGGAGTTTGCTGCCCACATTAAGACCATTCATGATAAGTTCATGAATAATTGAGACAGACTTTCTAACTCTACAACTCAAAGGCAGGTGTGGGGTATAAAAGGTTTGAAAAAGGTGATTTTTTCATGGTTTATCTTTAAAAAAAAAGATTACTTTTTGAGACATATACTGAACTTAAGCAAAAGAAGTTTAGCATGTCAAGTTAAAAAAAAGCTCAAACCAAATTTTTATTGTTTGGAGTTACTGGATGGGTTAGCAATCAATCTAGTTTTCAGTGTACATGACTTGAGCCCAATGGGAATGAGTTTTAATTCTAAATTTTAATAATAAAATTAATTAATAAATTTAATAAACTAATATATTTTTAATATAAATGACATAGAAAATACTTTAATTATAGACTCTGACTATCAAATTACCAAAAATACCGAGTAATATAGTTGGACATTGTGTCAAAAGATTATCATACCAAAAATTCAATATTGAGATAGAGAATTAATCAATGTACTAGATGCTAAAAGTTTGGATTTCATATCGAAAGGATTGGATATTGTGTTAAAAGATCGAATGTCATGATGAAGTCAATATACTTAACGATTTGATGATTTGCTGAAGGATAAAATGATATACTATAGATTTGAATGAAGTATCGAAAGATCAAATAACATATTAAAAAGAGTGGATAACATATTAAAAGCTTCGAATATGTGTTAGATGAGTGGTTGATTCGTCAAGATCTTAATCGATGTCAATTTATGCTAATTTAAGTGAGCCAAAATATAACCCACTAATGAGATAGATATGCACTATTGATTCTATCTCATCAAGCCACCATGAGCTCATCACAACATAAAAATAGTAAACATAAATTAATTGGATTGGTATTATTGTTAAATTTTGTCTTCAATCAAATTAAAATCTTATCTTATAAATGATCTGATGCGTAGTGGATTTTAGACAAGCAAACGCATTATGAGGGAACACTCAGAACCCACTTCATTCGACTTGTCATATTATACACGTGGGTTGTTTTCGTTTTAACAAAGAACAAATTATCACCCTCGTAACAAAGCTATCATCATCGGCTCCACCACCATAGTGAGTGCAGATCCATATTCCAACAAAAACCAAAGAAGAAAGGTATTATGACATGTGATGCTCGGCTCCATGTTTTGTATGTATTTTATATCGTATTAATTTTTTATCACAAAGAACTCGTGTCACTTCCGCATATATTGCTTGATGTCTTCATCCGGTCTCCTTCCTTTGAGTTCCACCTTCTCCCGGTAGTCAAAAACTATTCTTAGAGTGGACTCAACTTTTGCAACTAAACGGTATATTGTTTAGCCTCAACAGGAAGATGCAGTTTGCGCATGCTATTCACATTTCTGCCTAATCCTCCCTCACTTTTTCTTGGTTACGGTGCAAACATTGCATGAAATATTAATATTAAGTCCCATTCACGAAACAATAGTAGCACTGTGTAATACTCCCAAACTGCCAACCAAACATCTAAGATAGATGACTTCCTTCGTTGATGGGAATATAAAGAAGAATAACCTTTGTATATGAACAAACACTAGAAGACCATAATACGCAGCGGAATAAAATGGAAACACAATCAAACAGAACACCAAGATATACGTGGAAAACCCCTTCAATGTGAAGGGTAAAAACCATGGGGTAAACTAGAGATAATCCACTATGAGAATAATGAATATACAAATCTCAATCTCTTGCCCAAAACCCTAGCAACAACCACAAGAGAATAACTGGGATACAAGGATCATGTCACTGCCCACAATATCTAAAACCTCCCCAAGTAATCACAGCAAGAGTCTACTCTAGATATGATCTAACCTGAGATGAGAACACTGCTAGATGATTGAGAACAGTCTCTCTGCGTTGTCCTTGTCTTCTTCCCTTTCTTTCTCTTCCTTTTTTGCCTTGTTCTCCTTCTTCTCTTTGGAATCTCATGGCTAATAAGATCTACCTCATTGCTGCCTTTTTATAGCCTACTTCTACTTCTAAAACGCAGCCACCACACCCCCCTAATCTTAATTAGGGTTAGGTTAAGAGGGGGTGTGGCCTGTGGGCTGCCCTAGCCCACATGGGCTGAATATGGGCTATTAGCCCAACAACCTCCCCCTTTAGCCCATAAGGGAGGCTGTCCCATGACTCTTCAATGTGAAGCTATGCCGACCAACTGTCGGCATATCTCCTGTCTTTCTTTTGGTAAGGTCTTCGTCAACATGTCTACTCCGTTGTCATCTGTATGAATTTTCTGAAGCTGCAACTGCTTCTCTTCAAATACATTTCGAATCCAGTGGTATCTGACATCTATATGCTTTGACTTGGAATGAAACATTGAGTTCTTACACAAATGGATGGCACTCTGGCTGTCACAATGCACCACATAATTTTCCTGTTTCAACCCCAATTCTTGTAAGAATTCTTTCATCCATAACATTTCTTTGCATACCTCTGTAGCAGCAATATATTCTGCTTCTATGGTGGAGAGAGCAATACACCTTTGTTACCTGGATTGCCATGACACAGCTCTCCCTGCAAAAGTAAGTACATAACTTGAAGTGGACTTCCTCGTATCTATATCTCTTGCCATATCTGCATCTGTGTAACCTGTCAACATAGGTGGTCCACCTCCAAAGCTTTAACAAACCTTAGAGCTCCCTCTGAGATATCTAAAAATCCACTTCACTGCTGCCCAGTGCTCTTTGCTTGGATTTGCAAGAAATCTGCTAGTAACACCCACTGCATATGCGATATCCGGCCTCGTACATACCATTGCATACATTAAACTTCCAACTGCTGAAGCATAAGGAACCTTTTGCATTTTCTCCTTCTCCTCATCACTTGATGGACTCTGTTCTGAGCACAACTTGAAGTGACCTGCAAGAGAAGAACCAACTGGTTTTGCATTGCTCATACTGAATCTTTCCAATACCTTCTCGATGTATTTCTTTTGTGATAACCAAATCTTCTTGTTTTTCCTGTCACGAGAAATCTGCATGCCTAGTATTTGCTTTGCTGGCCCCATGTCCTTCATTGCAAAAGACTCACTCAGTTCCTTCTTCAACCTGTCAATTTTAGACATATCTTTCCCAAGAATAAGCATGTCATCAACATAAAGTAAGAGAATAATAAAATCCTCACCAAACCATTTGATGTACACACAATGATCTGAAGCCGTTCTTTTGTATCCATTTTCTATCATAAATGAATCAAACTTTCTGTACCACTGTCTTGGAGCTTGCTTTAGCCCATACAAGCTCTTCTTCAACCTGCAGACAAAATTATCTTTACCTTTGACTTTGAAGCCTTCTGGTTGCTCCATATAAATTTCCTCCTCCAAATCACCATGAAGGAAAGCTGTCTTCACATCTAACTGTTCAAACTCCAAGTCCTGGCTAGCAGCAATACCAAGAGCAACACGAATAGAAGACATTTTAACAACAGGAGAAAATATCTCTTCAAAGTCAATACCTTTATTTTGACCAAAGCCTTTCACAACCAATCTAGCTTTGTACTTTGGTTGAGAACAATATTCTTGAGTCTTCAATCTAAAAACCCACTTGTTCTTCAAGGCCTTCATTCCATTTGGTAGCTACACCGAATCATAAGTGTGGTTCTTCTGAAGAGTATCCATCTCTTCCTGCATAGCAACTAACCACTTCTCTTTCTGCTCACTCTCAACTGCTTCCTGTTAACTCTCTAGTTCACCTGCATCAATAAGCATCACATACTCATCTGTAGAGTATCTTCTGGAAGGTTTACGTTGTCTAGAAGATCTTCTCAACTAAGGTTCTGCGGGAACTTGCTCTCCTACTTCTTCTTGCTCAACATGTTCTGCAGGTAAATCAACATCAGGCTCTACACTATTTTCCTGCACATCTCCCCCATCACCCTAATATACTGAAGGAATAACTGGGTCACAATCTGCTAATCCTTCTGCAGAAGTCTTAGCTGGTGCCTTCTTCTTCAAATCCTCAAAGGTTTGATCCTCAAAGAAGACCACATCTCTGCTCCTGAACACCTTCTATTTTTCTGGATCCCAAAGCCTGTAACCAAACTGATCATGTGAGTAACCAAGAAAAATACATTCTTTAGACTTACCATCCAGCTTGGACCTCTCATTATCTAGAACATATGCAAATGCACGACAACCAAACACTCTCAAATGCCTGTAGGAAACATCTTTCCCTGACCATACATGCTCTGCAATATCACCATCTAGGGCTGTACGTGGTGATAAGTTGATCACATCAATTGCAGTCCTCAAAGCCTCATCTCAAAACCTTGTGGGTAGCTTGGCTTGTGAAAGCATACATCTGATCTTTTCCATGATGGTGCAGTTCATCCTCTCTGCAATTGTGTTATGCTGAGGTGTACCAGGAACTGTCATCTCATGTTGGATCCCATGTGACCTGCAATAGTCATTAAACAATCCCGTATACTCACCACCATTATCTGATCTTATGCATTTCAATTTCCTTTCTGTCTCCCTTTCAACCCTAGCATGAAACTCTTTAAAGACATTAATAACCTGATCTTTGGTCTTCAAAGCATAAGCCCAAACTTTTCTGGAAAAATCATCTATAAAAGTGACAAAATAAAGTGCACCACTTATACCAAGAACATCAACAGATCAACCAAGAGTTTTTGTCCTCAAATGACCACATACATCTGTATAAACATGGTCTAAGGCATGCATTTTTCTAGACAAAGCAGCACTAGCAAATGAAACTCTATGTTGTTTACCAGCCAAACAATCAATACAAGGGTTCAGATGTATACCTCTAAGATCTGGTAATACCTCTCTCTTGGAAAGAGCTTGCAGCCCCTTCTCGCTCATGTGTCCCAATCGCCTATGCCACAACTCCATACTGAAGTCTTTCTCTGTAGCATTTAACTGCTCACTATAAGCTTTAGCCTGCAACCTGTACAAAGTATGACATTTCTTTCCACTAGCTATAACAAGAGAACCCTTACTGAGCTTCCATTGCCCTCTGTGAAATCTGCTTTCATACTCTTCATCATCTAGTCTTCCAACTGAAATTAAATTCAGCCTCAAGTCAACCACATGCCTCACATCCTTAAGTACCAACTTGCAGCCAAGGTTGGTCTTTAAATGGATATCACCCATGCCAATGTTGTCTGCTGTGCCATAGTTGCCCATCTTGACAACACGAAAGTTTCCAGACCTGTATGTAGCAAAAAACTCTCTCCGAGGTGTAGCATGATAAGAAGCACCTGTGTCAATCACCCACTCAAGATCCTAACACACACAAGAAAAAATATCATCAGAAGGAGACAAAATCAAATAATCACCACCCTGCACTACTGTAGTATTATCCTTTGACTCTATAGACTCCACTTCTTTTCCCTTTTTCTTGTTCTTCTTAGGTTGCTTACATTGGTTCTTGTAATGTCCTTTCTTACCACAGTTATAGCGAACAAAATCTTTTCTTGATCTTGACTTGCTCCTACTCATACGTGAACTGCTTCTAGACTTTGACCTTCCTCTGTTCTCTGAGATAAGTGCATGTGAATCATTCTGAGATGTTGCTGAACTCTTTCTTCTCAACTCCTCATTCAACAAACTGCTTGTTACTTGACTCATAGTGACAATACCATCTGGCGCAGAATTACTAAGGGAAACCACCAGTGTCTCCCAACTTTCTAGTAATGAACTGAGAAGTGACAATGCCTGCAACTCATCATCAAGAGACATTTTCATAGAGGATAACTGGTTAGTAATACTCTACATTTCATTCAAATACTCAGCAATAGAAGCACCCTCTCTATATTTTAGGTTCACAAGTTTTCTGATCAAAAAAGCTTTGTTGCCAGCTGTTTTTCTTTCATAGAGACTTTCCAATTTTTTCCAAAGAGAATATGCAGAAATTTCAGTAGAAACATGGTGAAAGACACTATCATCAAGCCATTGTCTAATAAACCCAATTGTTTTTCGATCTAACCTCTTCCACTCATCATCTGTCATAGTTGTAGGTTTTGCACTATCCCCTTGCAAAGGTCCATACAAATCTTTGCAATACAAGAGATCTTTCATTCTTGGTTTCCATATCATCCAATTATTTCCATTCAAACTAATCATGCGAGAAATATTACTAGCCTCCATGTTCAAATACAAAAATTAAATCACTAAAACCCCGCTCTGATACTAGTTGATGGGGATATAAAGAGGAATAACCTTTGTATATGAACAAATACTAGAAGACCATAATACGTAGCGGAATAAAATGGAAACACAATCAAATAGAACACCAAGATATACATGGAAAACTCCTTCAATGTGAAGGGTAAAAACCACGGGGCAAACTAGAGATAATCCACTATTAGAATAATGAATATACAAATCTCAATCTCTTGCCCAAAACCCTAGCAACAACCACAAGAGAATAATTGGGATACAAGGATCACGTCACTGCCCACAATATCTAAAACCTCCCCAAGTAATTACAGCAAGAGTCTACTGTAGATTTGATCTAACCTGAGATGAGAACACTGCTAGATGATTGAGAACAGTCTCTCTACGTTGTCCTTGTCTTCTTCCCTTTCTTTCTCTTCCTTTTCTGCCTTGTTCTCCTTCTTCTCTTTGGAATCCTGTGGCTAACAAGATCTGCCTCATTGCTGCCTTTTTATAGCATCTTTCTGCTTCTAAAACGTAGCCACCACACCCCCCTAATCTTAATTAGGGTTAGGTTAAGAGGGGGTGTGGACTGTGGGCTGCCCTAACCCACATGGGCTGAATATGGGCTATCAGCCCAACACCTTCGTATACTCTATCTCTGTAGTAGATAAAACAATGATAGATTGTAAAGTAAATTTCCAACTATAAAGTTTGAACAGATAGCATGTCAAAGATCTCCTTTTATTTTGATCACCAGCATAATCACAATCCACTTAACTAACAACATTGCTACTAATGTCAAAACTCTTACCAAAGAACATACTCATATTTGTAACACCTTACAAATAACAAAGGATCCATTTCATAGCCTTCCAATGAACCTTGACTAGATTATTCATGTAGAACTAGTATAGACCATAGCATATATAATGCTCCCAACTACACTAGCACAAGGAACATGAGAAGTCTGCTCCTTTTCCTCCTTCCATCGTGGCAATCGATCTACTGAAAGCTTGAAATACACTACAAATGAAATACTCACAGGTTTAGGCTTTTGCATACCAGAATATTCAAAAACTTTCTCAATGTAGCTTTTCTAAGACAACAAACTTTCCGTCTTTTTGTCTCCGTTTCCATGCCTAAAATTTTCATCGCAGCACCTAAATCTTTTATTTCAAACTTTGATAGGATTATAAATAGAAATAAACTTTTGTATATGAATAAATAATAGCAGGTCATAACACACAACAGAATTAAATGGAATCACAATAAAATAGAACACCAAGATTTATGTGGAAAAACCCCTCCAACATGAAGGGTAAAAATCACGGGGCAAACTAGAGATAATCCACTATAAGAATAATGAATATATAAATCTTAAAGTCTTTTGCCTAAAACCCAAGTAACAATCTCAAGAGAATAACTGAGATACAAGGATTACGTCTATATACACAATATCCAAATTCTCCCCAAGTAATTACAATAAGAATCTACGGTAGATCTGATCTAACCTGAGATGAGAACACTGCTTGGATGATTGAGAACAGTCTCTCTGTGTTGTCATTGTCTTCTTTCTTTTCATTCTCTTGTTTTTCTATCATTTTCTCCTCTTTTTTGAATCAAGTTGTTGTTCTAATTTTCTGCCTTGTTGTTGTAAGTTTTTCCCCTATTTTTGTAGCCATCATATATCCCTTATTAGATCTAGGGTTATGTTAAAAGAGTGGTGTGCTATGGGCTATTAATGCCCACTATGGGCTGAACTTATGGGTTGTTAGCCCAATAACCTCCCCCTTCAACCCATAAGGGAGGTTGTCTCATGACTCCTCGATGTGAAGCCATGCTGACCAGTTGTCGGCATATCTCATGTCTTTCTTTTGGTAAGGTCTTTGTTAATATGTCTGCTCCGTTTTTATTTGTGTGAATTTTCTGAAGTTGCAACTATTTCTCTTCGAGTACATTTTGAATCCAATGGTATTTGACATCTATATACTTTGACTTGGAATGAAAAGTTAGATTCTTACATAAATAGATAACACTCTATCTGTCATAATTCAATATATAATATTTCTATTTAAGCCCTAATTCTTGTAAGAATTCTTTCATCTATAACATTTCTTTACAAACCTCTGTAGTAGTAATATATTCTGCCTCTGTGATGGAGTGCAATATACCTTTGTAATATAGAATGTCATGACACAGCTCCCCTTGTAAAAGTAAGTACAAAACCTAATGTTGACTTCCTCGTATCAATATCTCTTGTCATATCTGCATCTGTATAACTTATCAATATAGGTGGTCCACCTCTAAAGCTTAAACAAATCTTAGAGCTCCCTTCGAGATATCTAAAGATCCACTTCACTACTACCCAATACTCTTTGCCTAGATTTGCAAGAAATCTACTAGTAACACTTACTGCATATGCGATGTCCGGTCTCATACATACCATCGCGTACATTAAACTTCCAACTATTGAATCATAAGGAACCTTTTGTAGTTTTTCCTTCTCTTCATCACTTGACAGATTCTGTTCTGAGCACAACTTAAAGTGGCCTGCAAGAGGAGAACCAACTGGCTTTACATTGCTCTTACTGAACCTTTCCAATACCTTCTCGATGTATTTCTCCTATGACAATCAAATCTTCTTATTTTTTCTATCACGGGAAATCTGCATGCCCAGTATTTACTTTGCTGGCCTCATATCCTTAATTGTAAAAGATTAACTTAGTTCCTTCTTCAACCTATCAATTATAGACATATCTTTCCTAAAGATAAGCATGTCATCAACATAAAGCAAGAGAATAATAAAATTCTCATCAAACCATTTGATGTACACATAATGAACTGAAGCTGTTCTTTTGTATCTATTTTCAATCATAAATGAATCAAGCTTTTTGTACCATTATCTTGGAGCTTGCTTCAACTCATATAAGCTCTTCCTCAACTTGTAGACAAAGTTCTCTTTACCTTTTACTTTGAAGCATTCTGGTTACTCTATATAAATTTCCTCCTCCAAATCACCATGAAGGAAAGCTGTCTTCACATCTAATTGCTCAACCTCTAAGTTCTGGCTAGTAGTAATACCAAGAGTAATACGAATAGAAGATATTTTAACCATAGGATAAAAAATTTCTTGAAAGTTAATACCTTTCTTTTGACCAAAGCCTTTCGCAACCAATCTAGCTTTATACTTTGGTTGAGAACAATATTCTTGAGTCTTCAACCTGAAAACTGTTAGGACTCTAACTAGGAGAGTCCTAATTGAGAGGGACATTCATGTAAAACCTACCTGAGTCGACCCCTATTAAAGAGGTGAAGTGGCCGGCTAGGGTTAGGAGGTTATTTCTTAGAGAAGAATAAGGAGTTGTAAAGGAATAGGAGTCTTGAGTAGGAGTCCTATTAGGAGTTGGTTATAAGTAGGAGTCTTGAGTATGAGTCCTATTAGGAGTTAGTTAGAAGTAGGAGTCTTAATTAAGAGTCCTATTATGAGTTAGGGTTTAGAAGCCCTATAAATAGTCATGTATTTCATCTCTTTTCATAAGCAATAAATGAATCTTTTATGCAGCCTTTGAGCAGCAACTTGGAGGGAGGAACCCCTATAGAGTTCCAAGGAGGCTGATCCCCTAAAGAGATCAACCCCAAGTTTAGAATCTGCAAGGGTTCTAACACCTGGTATCCGAATAGCGTTCTTGGCGTCTCACTGCCCTTCCACAGCCATCCATCAACCCTCCACAACCACCCAAAGCAATTCCCACAATTGCTTAAGAGATCGTTGCCAAATTTTGCCATCATCTCCACCACCACGGATCATCCTTTGATCTCCCCGTGAATTGCAATAGATTCTAGTTTTCTACCTTACTGCTGCTGCAATTTAGTTATCCTTATTTAAAAATCCCAAAAAAATTATTCCTATATTGCTGCATATACTTTTCGTCATAAAGATTTCATCTCTACGACAAAAGATACATTGCAGAATTCCAACCGTATAGCACCGTCTATTTGGTCTTGCTACTATGTTTTTTCTATCCAAATTTCTACGAAATTTTTATGACATCTTTGACACTTCCTGACAGTGGATTTCCCTTTGGTTTCATTGAAAAATCCTCAATATAAACTACTGATCTTTTATGTCCAATCTGCTACACTTGAAAATCTATGCTGCAGAAAATTTCAGCAGCATATTGTTGTCTTAACCCATCTATTTGTAATCTTTTTTGAATGAAATTTCTTATACACTTCATAGATCATCTTGGCTTCCATCTAAGATTGATTTATTGAGAAATCCATCTCGAAATATGATTTTGTGTTGCTGTAAATTTTCGTCGTAGTCCGCTGAAATTTTTCGACGAGAATTCTGCAATCGCAACTTGCACCAATTTCCTTGCTGTTATACTGCTGAAATTTTTTTGATTCAATTAGACAACCTTGCTGTCATATAAACTGTGATTTTGCTATCAATTCAATTCTCTCAAGTTTTTGGTGGAAATTACATCGAGAAACCTTTGTTTCTTCGACGACAATTCTACTCTTACAAGACAGCACATACTTGCTGCAACTTCCACTGATTTCTATCAAACCTTTGCTACCATCTACCACAGATCCAAAACATTCATCTACAGCCCTAAAACTCCACCAAACCACATCCTCAAACTGCACCCAAAATAACCACAAAACAAGCCTAAACCGTAGCCTAAATCTACCAATCCACCAACCCTTTCAACCATCACCTCTCTCAACCTATACACGCCTTTAATCCAACAACAAAAGAGAGATCTTAATATCATAGATTTGAGGGCATATACTATGGCATCTAAGGAGGCAATCAATGCTAAATTCAAAGCCTTGGAGGCGCGAATGGAGGATAAGATTCGGATGCTCTTTACCGAACTCAGATTGGGCCGACCACTAAGCCCGAAGAAATCACATCAAGGAGAGAGCTTTGCCCAATCGCACCAAGCCCAAAGATATGACTTCCAAGAGAGGGGAAGCCCTATGACCAACCTCAACTATTCATGCATGAGAGTGGACTTCCCTAGATGGGAAGAAGGAGACCCGATTGGTTGGATCTCACGCGCGGAGCGATATTTTCGGTACCACAAAACCGCGGATGCATCTATGGTGAAAATTACAGCTATACATCTTGAAGGGGATGCTATACAATGGTTTGACTGGTTTGAACACACTTATGGAGTCCTTTCATGGCGACAATTCAAAGAAGGACTACTGATCCGCTTCGGACCAACTTATTATGAGAACATTGACGGACAACTAGCAAAGATCCGACAAACCTCCACCATTCAGGAGTACCAGACCAGGTTTGAAAGGTTATCTAATCAAACTCGTGATTGGTCTGAAAAATAGTTATTGGGGACCTTTATTGAGGGCTTAAAGCCGGAGATCTGGGGAGAAGTTAAGGCGCGACAACCTTACACGCTTATGGCAGCTATCTTTTTCGCACGACTACAAGAGGAGCGATTGAATCATGAAGCCCGGAGGACTAGGATCACTCCACGACCTATAATACTAAAGCCCTTAGCCCCCCCTACTATCAACTGAGTCCCTGTACCGAAAAGGTTAACAAGAGAAGAACTTCGGGAGCGATCTGCGAAGGGGTTATGTTGGTATTGCGACGAGCCGTGGAGCCGCGAGCATCGCTGTAAAAAAGGTAGACTTCTTATGATTGAACCAGTAGAAGAAGAGGTCATCGAACATCTAGAAGAGAGCCATGAACATGAAGAAGAAGATATGGAAGAAGAGCCACAGCCGACTGACATTACGGTACATGCACTAGCTGGCTACTCAAATCCGCAAACGATGAAAGTTGGAGGCCTTCTTAAACAACAGCCGATCACTGTTCTCATCGACATGGGTAGCACTAATAACTTCCTAAATAGTAAGGTTGCTACTCGGATGACACTGCATATTGAAGGTTACAGCAAGTTCCCTGTAAAGGTTGCCGACGGCAGAATCCTAAAGTGCGACCAAAGATGCCTGCAGGTGAAACTATTACTACAAGATCAAGAAATTATCATCGATTTCTTCCTCCTACCAATCGATGACTATGAGGCAGTGCTTGATATAGAATAGCTGACTACACTAGGTGATGTCAATTGGAACTTTTCTAAATTAATTATGAAATTCTACTGTAAGGGCAAACAGATCATCCTACGCGGGAAGCGCGGAAGCAACGTTACCACTGTTCGACCCAACGAATGGAGAAATTTTTGCACAAGGTAAATAGTGGCTTTTTGATGCATCTCCAGCCACAACAAGAAGAGAAGAAAATATAAATTGAAGATCAAAATCTTGCCCAATTGCTTACTGAATTTGCTGACATATTTGCTAAACCGCGCGGTCTTCCTCCTCTCGGCAACATGACCATCGAATTCCAATCCTTCCGGGCAAGCCACTAGTGAACACTCGACCGTACCGATATCCTCACCTCCAGAAAAATGAAATTGAAAAGATCGTAAAGGACATGCTTGAAACAGGGGTGATTCGGCCAAGTTGCAGCCCCTATTCCTCACCGGTGCTACTTGTACGTAAGGACGGAACTTGGCGGATGTGCATCAACTACCGAGCTTTAAATAGCATCACCGTCAAGGACAAGTACCCAATACCAGTGGTGGATGAACTTCTTGATGAATTAAAAGGAGCTCAAGTCTTTACGAAGTTGGACCTCCGATCCGGTTACCACCAAATTCGAGTATGTGACGATGGCATTCCAAAAACTGTATTTCGCACACATAATGGCCATTATGAATTCTTGGTAATGCTTTTTGGACTTACTAATGCTCTTTCAACCTTTCAAAGTCTCATGAATGATATTTTTCGAAGCTTTCTTCATAAATTTGTGCTGGTATTTTTCGATGATATTCTCGTTTACAGCCCTTCTCTTGAGACTCACTTTCAGCATTTACGGATTGTTTTGACGATCCTTCGGGAGAATACTCTTTTTGTAAAGCAACCAAAGTGCAGCTTTCTCTAGCAAAAAGTAGAGTACCTTGGGCATATAATATCAGAAGGAGTGGCGGTAGACCCAACAAAAATTGAGGCAATGCAAGGCTGGCCGAAACCTACAAACGTGAAATTACTGCGAGGGTTCCTTGGACTAACGGGCTACTACCGAAAATTTGTTAAGGACTATGGGAAGATCAGTGCACCACTCACTTCTTTACTGAAAAAGGATACTTTCCAATGGTCAGACAAAGCCTCTGCTGCCTTCGACAAACTTAAAGCAGCCATGACAACGACGCTGGTACTTGCGCTACCAGATTTCAATAGACCCTTCATCATTGAGGCCGACGCATCTGGAGTTGGAATTGGAGCCATTCTCATGCAAAATGGTTGACCACTCACATACACTAGCAAGGCATTATCTCTCTCCCATCAAAACATGTCAATATATGATAAGGAGATGCTTGCCATTGTACACGCAGTAATGAGGTGGAGACCCTACCTGATCGGTCGGCAATTTCAAATTAAAACTGACCATAAAAGCCTCAAGTACTTTTTGGAGCAAAAGATATCATCCCTTGAGCAGCAAAAATAGGTAACCAAACTTCTTGGATTTTATTATGAAATTATTTACAAAAAGGGGAAAGAAAACGTTGTTGTAGATGCACTCTCACGGCTACCCGAACAAGCTAAGGTTTCAGCCATCTCCCTTCCTACCACCAGTCTCCTTGAGGATATTAGGGAAGAATGGAAGAATGATCCAGAGATCAGCAACATCATAAAAAAATTGGAGGAGGATCCAAGTGCAATAGCCCACTACACTTGGGATTCGAGGGATCTACGCTACAAAGGTCGCATTGTGCTTATACCGGACTCCCCTTGCATCACAATCATTTTGCATGAAATGCACTCCATACCTTTAGTAGGGCACTCTGGATTCCTAAGAACCTACAAAAGAGTGAAGCAAAATTTTTATTGGAGAGGGATGAAAAAAATTATTGCTGAATATGTGGCACAATGTGATGTATGTCAACAACACAAGGGCGAAACTGTGGCAAATCCAGGGAAGCTACAACCACTGCCCATACCAAACTCAGTATGGACTGACATCTCCATGGACTTCATTGAAGGGCTGCCATCTTCCAAAGGTAAAAGCACGATTCTCGTGGTGGTTGATTGACTTACGAAATATGCTCATTTTTGTGCTGTGAGAAATCCCTACACTACTACTAGTATTGCCTAGATTTTCATAGAAAATATTGTTAAACTACATGGGATGCCAAGGTCCATCGTAAGTGATCGTGATAGGATCTTCATTAGTAAATTTTGGACCGAGTTATTTCAGTTACAAGGCACCAAACTCAAGATGAGCACAGCGTATCATCCACAAATTGACGACCAAACAGAGGTGGTAAATAGGTGCTTAGAGACGTACCTCCGGTGTTTCGCTAGCGACCGACCAAAAGAGTGGGCGAAATGGCTTCCCTGGGCCGAATGGTGGTATAATACTACATATCATTCATCTACAAAATGTGCCCCTTATGAAGTATTGTATGGTCGACCAGCCCTTGTGATTCCGAAGTATGTAATTGGCTCAGCCAAGGTTGATCAAGTTGACCAAGAATTGATTGATAGGGACAAACTCTTACAACTATTAAAAGATAATCTCTCTACCGCTCAAGCTAGAATGAAGCAGCAAGCCGACACACGATGAAGTGAAAGAGAATTTTCGGTAGGAGATTGGGTTTATCTTCGCCTACAACCATACAAGCAACTCTCTATCAACACTCAAGCCTCCATGAACCTATCCTCACGTTTTTTTGGGCCCTATAAGATCACAGAGTGTATTGGAGCCATGGCGTACAGACTTAAATTACCTGAGGATGCCAAAATTCACCCTATCTTCCACGTATCATACCTAAAGCCCAAGTTGGGAGAACATGAGTCACCCCAGATCCAACTACCCAACACAACATAGGATGGAGTTATTCAAGCCCAACCACAAGCCATCCTCGATCGCAGGATCATGATGCGTCGCCGACATCCCTCTACTGAAGTACTAGTGCATTGGAATAATCTACCACTTGAAGATGCCACATGGGAAACATACGAGGAGCTGAAGACCCGGTTCCCTAAGTTCATGGAATCTCAGCCATGAGGACAAGGTTGATTTGAAGATGGCGGGTCTGTTAGGACTCTAGCTAGGAGAGTCCTAATTGAGAAGGACATTCATATAAAACCTACCTAAGCCGACCCCTATTAAAGAGGTGAAGTGGTCGGCTAGGGTTAGGAGGTTATTTCTTAGAGAAGAATAAGGAGTTGTAAAGGAATAGGAGTCTTGAGTAGGAGTCATATTAGGAGTTGGTTATAAGTAGGAGTCTTGAGTAGGAGTCCCATTAGGAGTTGGTTAGAAGTAGGAGTCTTAATTAAGAGTCCTATTAGGAGTTAGGGTTTAGAAGCCCTATAAATAGTCATGTATTCCACCTCTTTTCATAAGCAATAGATGAATCTTTTATGCAGCCTTTGAGCAGCAACTTGGAGGGAGGAACCCCTATAGAGTTCCAAGGAGGCCGATCCCCTAAAGAGATCAACCCCAAGTTTAGAATCTGCAAGGGTTCTAACAAAAACCTACTTGTTCTTCAATGCCTTCATTCCCTTCCGTAGATGCACCAAATTATAAGTGTGGTTCTTATGTAGAGCATCCATCTCTTCCTGCATAGCAACTAACCATTTCTTTTTATACTCACTTTCAACTACTTCCTGGTAATTCTCTGGTTCACCTGCATTAGTAAACATCACATACTCATATGTAGAGTATCTTCTAGAAAGTTGACATTATCTAGAAGATCTTTTCAACTAAGGTTCTGCAGGAAGTTACTCCCCAACTTCTTCTTGCTAAACATGTCTTGCAGGTATATCAACATCAGGCTCTACACCATCTTCCTGCACATCTCCTCCATCACCTTAATATATTGGAGGAGTAATTGGGTCACAATTGTTAGGATCAGAGCGGCACTAAGAGGGGGGGGGGTGAATTAGTGCAACGGATTAAAACTTCGGTTTTAGAAAATCTTTCGTACGATAAGAACGGAACTTGAAAAGCTTAATCTTGAAAGCGTATTCTTAAATATGTGCAGCAAGGGTAATAAGGAACTAAAGCATGTAAGAAGGTTTGCAATAATGTAAATAGCAATAAAGAAATGCAAACCAAGGATCACGCCGATTTTAGAGTGGTTCGGTCAAATGACCTACTCCACTTGCGAGGCCCCTCTTCGATGAGGCTCCCACCTTCCACTAGCAAATTTCTTGAAATGGAATGGCAAATACCCCTCTTACAACTCTTTACAAGCGGTTCAACCTCTTACAAAATTTCAGCAAGAAAGAATAAGGAGAACTCTCTAGCAAATTGAAAACAAGACTTGCTAAGACTTTCTAAGACTTTTCTCTCAATCAATTGCTTCTCAAAAGTTGTTATCTCAGTTGAGATTTGAGGGGTATTTATAGGCCTAAAGAGGATTCAAATTTGGGCTCCAAATTTGAATTCTCTTGGAGTTCCCGATGCTGGCGGTGCCACCGCCTGTCAGTTTCTGACAGACAGTGCTGGGCGGTGCCACCGCCCAGCTCTCGGGCACTGGGCGATGCCACCGCCCAGCCCAGGCGGTGCCACCGCCTATAGTGTTTTCAGCCCACTAGTTGGGCTTCAATCTTCGCCCAAACTAGTCCGAACTCTGGCCCAATTGGCCCCTACTTAGGTTATAGGATTAATACCTAATCCTAACCCTAATTAACATGCTAACTATGAATTTAAAGACATTTTATAAGCTATTACAAAGTCCATAAGTCAAGACTTCTTCCGGCGAGCTTCCGGCGAACTTTCGGCGGTCTTCCGATAAACTCTCGGAAACCATTCTGCGGACTCCCGACAAGCTCCTAGACTTCACGATTTGATCTTGGCGAGTTCCAATGAGCTTCTTCGGCAAGCTCCGATCTTTCTCGGCGAGCTCCGCGAACTTCCAACGAACCTTCCGGCGAGCTTCCGAAAAACCCTTCGGCAAGCTCCCTACTCATTCTCGGCTAGTTCCGGCAGCATTCCCAACGAACCTTCGGACTTCCGTCGAACTCTCGAACTCCCAACGAATCCTTCGCGCTTGACTCCGACACTTTGTTTCGCTTTATGTCTTCATCGTTATCGTAGTTAATCCTTCACACACAAACCAAAACTCAACTCTGATCTAGACAATTATTACAACGCGAATTGACATTCTGTTGCCCGGCACGTCATTGGTTGGCGCTTCGTCCGATTCTTCGGTGCATCGTCCTCTTTTGCGGCTTGTTGCCCAATCGACAGTTGACCTCCGCAACCTCGATATCCTTGGCGCAATTCCGCTCTCCTTGGCCCGATGCCCGACGTCCGAAGCCTTCTGCCATCCAATATCCTGACGTGATCTCCTCCGGCGCAACGTCAATTCCTCCTGTGTCAACTGTCTAATCTTGATCGAGTAGACCTGCATTACTCAAAATGTAATTAAACATCTAAATACAATCAATTAGTTTCATCATCAAAATCCGAGATTCAACAACAATATGCTAATCCTTCTATAGAAGTCTTGGCTGGTACCTTCTTCTTCAAATCCTTAAAGGTTTGATAGAAGACCACATCTTTACTTCTAAACACCTTCTGCTTTTCTAGATCCCAAAGCCTATAACCAAACTGATCACATAATTAGCTAAGAAAAATACATTCTTTTATCTTACCGTCCAGCTTGGACCTCTCATTATCTGGAACATGTACAAATGTATGACAACCAAACACTCTTAAATGCATATAGGAAACATCTTTCTTTGACTATATATACTCTGCAACATCACCATCTAGGGTTGTACATGGTAATAAGTTGATCACATCAACTATAGTCCTCAAAACCTCATCCAATAACTTTTTAGGTAGCTTGGCCTGTGAAAGCATATATTTGATATTTTCCATGATGGTGCGGTTCATCCTATCCACAATTACATTATGTTGGATGCCATGTGACATACAATAATCATTAAATAATCCTATATACTCACTACCATTATATGATCTTATGCATTTCAATTGTCTTTCTTGTTAGGAAAAGAGTCGACACTAAGAGGGGGGCTGAATTAGTACAGCGGTAAAAATTACGTCGGTTTAAAAAACCTTTGTATGATAAAATCTAATTTCGACGAAAACCATTTCGGAGAGATCTTTAAATTGAAAGCATATGGAGGTGTAGTTGATGTATAATAAGGAAGACAATTTTCAGTTAAGATAAATAGCAAAATAGAAAGGCAAACCGATTTATAGTGGTTTGGTCATCATGACCTACATCCACTCCTATGATTCCTTTTCCGTCGAGGCCACTAGCATCCACTATCAATCTTCCTTTAATAGGCGAATATCAACCTCCTTCTTATACCCCTCTTCTCCTTTTCACAGATTTAGGAGACAACCTTTACAAGCATACACACTCCTCCTAAACAAAATTCTAGACTTAGACTAGAGGAGGAGATTTCTCAAGTGATTGCAACAGCGTTTCTTCACTTTTAAACTCTTTGTGCTTGTGTATGTTAACCAAGGATGAGAGGGGTATTTATAGGCTTCAAGTTGATTCAAACTTGGAGCCTAAAAATATCTCATCCTGGGATTCCTGGGTCCGAGCGGTACCACCACCTATGCTGGGTGGTACCACCGCTAGTGTCAGTCTGACACTAACACTGCACTGGGCGGTACCACCGCTAGGCACTGGGCTATTGGGTAGTACCACCACCTGACACAGTCTCGAAGACTGTGCCATGATGGTGCCACTTCTTGGGTCACTGTTTAGGCCTTTCATTGGGCCCAATATAGTCCTTACATGGGCCCAACTAGCCCGTAATTGGGTTGGCCCAATTCTAATCCCAATTACGTGCTAATTACGAAATATTAAGCTAAACAAGTCCCTAGGTCTTGGTTTTTTCCGAATAGTTTCCGGTGATCTTCTAGCAAACTTCCGATGATCTCTTGGTAAGCTCCTAGACTTCACGATGATCTTCTTTTGTGAGTTCCAACGAACTTTTTGGCAAGCTCCGGGACTTCTCGGTAGAACTTTCGATAAACGTTCGGACTTCCGACGAACTCTCAAACTCCCAACGAAATCGCATCCTTGACTCAAGGACTTCACTTTGTTTTATGCCTTACTATCGTAGTTAATCCTGCACATGTAAAAATATACTTCGATCCAGACAATTATTACTAAGCATGAATCATGTTGCCCGGCATATCATTGGTCCATCGACGCTTCATTCGATTCTTTGACGCATCATCCTCTCTTGTGGCCTATTGCCAAATTGGTCAGTTGACCTCCGTAACTCCGATATCCTTAGCGCAATATCCGCTCTTCTTGGCTAGATACCCGAATTCACGGCCCGAAGCCTTCTGCCGATACGTCGACCAATACTTCGGCCCGACGTCCAATCTTCTGACATTTTACCTCCGGCCCAACATAATTCTTCCTACTTTAATTGTCTCATCCTGATCGAAGCATCCTGCGTCACTAAAAACGCAGATCAAATCATAAATACTTATCAATTAGTTTCATCATCAAAATATGAGATTCATCAATCTCCCCCCTTTTTTATGATGACAACAATTGATAATGGAGTTAAAATAAACTCCCGAAGTTTAAACAAACTCCCCCTATCAATATGCCATGTTGATACAACCTTGATTTCAAGCCGAATTCAAGTCATTGTAAATTTTATCATGAATATTTGTAACATGCCATCATGCATAGCATGATCATACTTTTCCCCCTTTGTCATCAATAAAAAGGAGAAGTGTAACTTTCAAATGTTTGGAAATACAAGTTCAAACATTGCATTTATCATCATGCAATTTGAAAGCTAGAAAATTTAGCAAGTGTTATATCATATTAGAACATGCAAGCTATCAAGTTTTAGATATGCAAGATAGTAATATAACATATTCTACAACATACAAGCTAGCAAAATTTATCATAATTTTAGAAAGTATAAGCTAGAAATTTTCTATCACTTTACAACATGCATAATCATCAAATCATCATTAATTTTAAAGATGTGCATGATTGCAAATTTTGCAAGTTTGTATTTTTGCTTCTTAAGATAGGCAAGCTAGTGATTTTCATTATAGCAAGCTCTTTCATCTCTTTTGAGAAGTGTCATTTTTGCTTCTTTTACAAAGTGCAAGCTAGCAAAATTTTATATTATTTTACAATATACAAGATAGCAATTTGACAAGTGTTACTTCTCTTTAAAGTATGAAGGCTAGCAAGTTTTCGAAGAATAATGCAAGATAACAAGCTAGCAAGATACAATGTTTTACATGAAGCAAGCTACATGAAGTACGTTTGCATCTTCTCTTTAGATATGCAAGCAAATTTTTGCATCTTCTTGACTTGTGCAAACTAGCTATCTCCCCCTTTGTCATTGTCAAAAAAAAAGAGAAGAATACAATTTTGTATCTCTTTTTCACTTTACATCAATTTCTAAACTATGACAAAAGTAAATAGCATAGATGAAAATTCAAGTCATGAATGTCAAAATAATTTTTTTATCATGAATATTTCATCATTGCATGCATCATTATCATAAGTTAAAGTATTACATGCATAATACCAAATCATCATTTATAATTGCATCAATATTTCAATCAATATTTCAATCATAAAAAAAGAAAGATCAAGTCTAAAATTCGAGAAATCAAGAGAAATCATGATTCATTTTAATAAATATCCTCTTAAATAATTAACAAAAATAATTCTTAGGAGATCATGAAATAGATAAAATTCATTTAATCTTGTAGGAGAACAAGATCTCAATTCATGCATATAAAATCTTTAATCATCAAAATCATGATTCATCTAGAAAATTCTCCTCTTTAAATATTCAAAGAGAGATATTAGGAGATCAAATAATAAAAGATATTCAAATAAAATTTTAAGTCATGAATTTTGAAAAAGATATTCTCTTTAAAAAATCGTAAAAGAAACTTAGGAAAAAATGATTTCAATTCAGGCTTATAAAATCTTGATTTTAGCATAAAAATCTCAAGTTATAAATCTCGAAAAATCAAGATAAAACTCATTCATATCCAAATCATCAAATCAAAATCATTTTCAAGAGATTCAAAAAACAAAAAAGCATAGATAGATTCATTAGTCTCTCCTTTTTAGATAAATGGTAAGAAGAAACATAGAAGTTCAAAATTAAGATGATGATTCATAAAAAAAATATCACAATATCACAGATTATAATCAAGAGAAAAATAATCATTTATCTTCAAATCATTCAACTTGTTAAATCAACAAAGTCACTTTTAAGAGATTCATAAAAACGATACAAATAGATTCATCAAAATCAATTTCACAATTCATAAAATTCATATCATAAATTGATTCATTATTTTAATTCCAATGATAATATATTTTTCTTTTTATGTATTTCATTTTAAGTGATTGATTTTATATTAGCATGCCTTTTTCATTTATGTCAAATCAAATACATGCATCATTTTTAAAACAAAAAAAGTTACTTTCATTATAGTAAAAATCGATAATCCATAAATCACCCAAAACTCATCATTACTTTAAATCATCATGAATAATTTTGAAAAATAAATTTAATAGGCATGATATCATCAAACATGATTTCATATGGCATTTTTAATTAAAATCATTTTGTTTATCATAAACATGTAATTTTCATGATTATTTTTAAAATTACTAGAATGATAAGCATGATTCCTAATTTTTACATTTTCATTATTAAATTTGTAATTTTTAAGAAAATTAATTTTAAACTAAATTATAAATAACTCATGCAAAATATTATGTAATTTCGAAATAAATTAAGGGCATTTTTATTACCTCATCGTCGAAAGCCGTTAAGGCGTAGTTGCATTCATAGCAAGTAGTTACGTTCTTTTTGTTCTTTAATTTTTGTTTCATGAACTTTTTAAATTTCATAGTGATGAGTTTAAGTTCATCATCACTTGAGCTTATACTCAAGTGGTCTTTAATTATTCTTAGTACGAAATCCTTCCTGTTCTTTGGAAGGTGGTTCTCAAGGTCTTCACATGCATTTTGTTGAATCTCATATTTTGATGATGAAACCAATTGATAATTATTTATGATTTGATCTATGTTTTTAATGACATAGGATGCTTCGATTAAGATGAGACAATTAAAGCAGGAAGAATCATATTGGACCGGAGGAATATGTCAAAAGATTGGATGTCAAGCTAGAGGATCGGTCGACGTATCGATAAAAGGCTTCGGGCCATGGGTTCGGGCATCGGGCGAAGAAGAGTGGATATTGCACCAAGGATATAGGAGTTGCGGAGTCAACTGGCCAATTGGGCAATAGGCCGTAATAGAGGACAATGCGTCGAAGAATCAGACGAAGTGTCGAAGGACCAATGACATGCTAGACAACATGATTAATGCTTAGTATTAATTGTCTAGATCAAAGTATATTTTACAAGTGCAGGATTAACTATGATAGCAAGGGATAAAGCAAAATGAAGTCCTGAAGTCAAGGATGTGATTTCATTGGGAGTTCGAGAGTTCGTCGGAAGTCCGGATGTTCGTCGGAAGTTCTGGCGGAACCAGTTGAGAAGTCTCGGAGCTTGCTAGAGAAGCTCGTCAAAACTCGCCAAGAAGATCATTGTGATGTCCAGGAGCTTGCCGGGAGTCCGTTGGAACATTGCCAAGAGATCGTCGAAAGTTCGTTGGAAGATCACTGGAAGCTCACTGGAAGAAACCAAGACATAGGGACTTATTTAGCTTAGCAAATATCTTAGGAATCGTAGTTAGTACATAATGCTAGTCATAGGTGCCCAGCAAGCCAATCACATGAGTGATGGCACGTGTGACTTGATACAGAATCTTTTTGCTTATTATATTTTGGCGTATATCACTTTATAACCATTGCATAAATGCATACATATATTGTGATGTCCATGGATTTGTGCAATGGGAATCGGATCGTGATGAGATCACGATAGTGAGATCGATTCACCTTTAAACACATATCCTAAATAATCCCGGTCATATGTTACTCGAGATGGATATCGTGATAACCAGACATACTGGTGTGCTGTATACCCGTCCATATGATGGATGCAGCTGGTCTCATAGCTGCTTGTGTAGGGACACTAGGGATACAGTATAGGTGCTCATTGGAGAATGAGTTCACTGATTGATCCGCTTACGGAATGCTGGATGGTTGATGATGACTAATTGTCAGACAGCGATTCCGTAGTCCTAGTGGTGTATCTGGTCCTTAGACTTTAGACACCAAAGATTTCCTGTATGAGTGCTCCACTCTTTAATACCAGACTTATAGGTTTGGCTGTCCCAGATCTAGTACAGTTGGTCATTGGGAGTGGTAGTCGACCTTACGAGAGCTATTGAGTGTCGATAGAGGATCATCTACTCTCGGCGTCATGAGAGGAATATCCCATGTGTTCTTGCTCAAACAAATCCCTGGCCAGGGTCATTCAGGTTGAGGGAGAAAGAGTTCTCTGGGAGAATCCGATTAAAGCGAGACTCGAGTAAAAACCGTATGAGTCTGACAATACCATGCTCGATATACGGTCTCTGGGATATTAGATAGATGAGAGACTATAGGTACACAGTAACTGAGGACAGACAGGTCCAATGGATTGGATTCCCCTGTATCGTTTGGGGACTACGGCGTAGTGGCCTAGTACGTCCGTAGTCGATGAGTCGAGTGAATTATTACAGAGATAATAATTCACTAAGTTAGAAGGAGTTCTGATAGGTATGACTCACGGCCAGCTCGATATTGGGCCTAGAGGGTCACACACATATGGTAGGCATTGCGATGAGTAGAGGTTCGGATATGAGATATCCGACGGAGCCCTTGTCTTATTGGATGCAGATCCAATACCCACTAGGGGAGGACCCATTAGGGTTTGACAGGGGACCTCTATAAATAGGAGAAATTCAGAGCCCCATAGGCTAGAGAGCTCTTGCTTGCCTTTCCTATTCTCCTCTCCCTCTCCACCTCAAAATAGGCGTGGAGTTTTGAGGAGCGTCGTCGTAACCCTGCTGTGTAGATCACCGCTAGAGAGGAGGACGCTTGACCTCCTTCACCCTCTCCAAAGGATCTGCAAGGAAACAGGGATATACGATCTCCCTAGGTAACACAATCTACTCTATACGCAGTGTCATGTTTCGTGGATTTTTGCGTACCAATCTTCGCACGACGACGAACATCTCTTTGGGAATCGGGGATTTTGTTTTATTGATCTTCCGCTGCGCATGTGATGTCGCCCCCTAAGATTTCCCAACAGTGGTATCAGAGCTAGGTTGTTCGTGCGAATGATTGGTTTTGAACTGCGTGTGTTGTGTTTAGGAAGAATTTTGACGTCAAAATTGTTGACGCAAAAACAAGAAAGGGCAGCAACAGTTGCTACCCTCGATCTGCGTGCGTGCAACGCAGCTGAAGGCGGGCAGCACAGGGGCTACGTTTGCTGCAGCCGGCCGGCGGCTAGCTTGCAGCAGGCTTGCTGCCGGCCGACGGCCAGCTTGCAGTAGGCTTGCTGCCGGCGGGGCTGGCGGCCCATAGGTAGAGGAGCCACAGGGCAGCGGTGCCTGCCGCCGTTGCTCCCGCGGGCGAAACCCCCCCTAGGGGCGATCGCCCAGCGGGACAACACCGCCTGCAGAGGCGGCGCCGCCCGAAGGGGGCACCCACCCGCAGCGACAGCGCCGCCAGTGGGCGTGCCACTTGCAGGCGAGGGCAATGCCCTCGCCCCGCCGCACAGGCCGCCGCCGGCAGGGTGGCGGCAGTTGCAACAGCGAAAAGGGGAAAGGGCATTAGGGTTTTCTGGGAAAAAGATAGTTTTGCCCCTCGGCATTTGAGAAATTCCAATTTCTGTCTTTTGTCCAAATTATGAAAATACCCCTATGAATTTAAAAATTCCCTATAATGTCCCTAATTTCAAAAAATATTAATTAATTAAAATGTTTAGTTGATTATTATTATTTTTTATTATCTAGTAGTCCAACATGATGATGATTATTTATACATGTGATGTATGATGTGTGGACGGATGATCATAGACCGTGTGATGTGTGTACATGTGATTATTATTATTGAGCTCTACGAGCCTCCATTAAATTTCTCATTTATTGTCGGGCCTACGTGCTTATGATTAAGTTGTAATCACACGAGGAGGCAAAACGGGAGCGTGGATGCGATAGCGAGACCCACGAGACGGACGATCGTGATGCATGAAGATGCATCAAGATGTCGACGGAACCGACGAGGACGAGATGGACGATCACATAGATCTTGATATGAGTGATTAGGCCTACTGGCTCGGGCCTAATCATATTAGGCTGTAGTCCATGATCATCTGGTGTAATTGCTTATACACATACTAGATATGTATATATATTTGCATGCGATGTAGATATATATTAAATATGTATATGTGTGACATGTCATATTAGGAGACCAAATCATAGAAACATCTCTCGATAATATTAAGTCGGTAAACGTGAGGCAATTAGATTGACCCATGTGGCCTTCCATCGTTATAAGTAGGAACCAATTCCCGGTGTAGGTTGAGTTGGTCGAGTCCCTCGAGACTCACCTATATCGCGATTCGCTATCTTGCTTATGACATAGAGATGTCACTGGTGACCTGAGGGCATGGTATACTTGGTCGAGTCCCTCGAGGGTATATCATCAAATCAGACTCATCTTGTAATGAAGGTGTTGACTTAACCGAGCATCATGGTTGGTCGAGTCCCTCGAGGCCATGGTGATTCGGAGACTGAACAGGACAGGAATCACAAGGAGTTGTGATCGACAAGAGTTGCCTACCTTTTAGGCTTAGTGTGATTGGTCGAGTCCCTCGAGGTTACACTAAGATGCTGATTGGATCGTGATCCCCACTAAAAGTCTGTCGGAGACTTCCGTTTCACGTTCTGAGGGTGTCGCGTGACTCGTTAGTAAAATAGTGGGAGCATATTAAGATAGAAGTTCATATCTTAATAGTTTATTTCTTGTAAAATCTGCATGTTATTCATTTCTGCTATATCTTTATTTTCAGAAAATGTCGCTTTCAAATCCCTTACGTGGCATACTTGATGTCAACCGCCTCACTGGTCTAAATTATATGGATTGGCTCTGTAACTTGAGAATTGTTCTCACAGCGGAGAAAATCGTGTACGTCCTTGATATAGTGATGCCTGCGCCCGAAGAAGGGGCAAACGAGGATGTGATCGCTCACTATGTGAAGTACATTGATGACTCCACTCTTGCTCAGTGCTATATGTTGGGCTCTATGACTCCTGAATTACAGAGACAACATGAAAAGATAGATGCCAGATCCATTCTCCTACATGTCCACAAATTGTTTGAGGAACAGGGAAGGACTCAGCGATATAAGATATCTAAGAGCCTCTTTCGCGCTAGGATGACTAAGGGGACACCGATTCAGAACCATGTCCTAAAGATGATTGAGTGGATAGAGAAACTCACAGGTCTAGGAATGGTCCTAGAGGATAACTTGTGTGTGGACATTGTGCTTCAGTCCCTACCAGATTCCTTTTCACAGTTCATAATAAATTTTAATATGAACAAGCTTGAAGTGACTCTCCCAGAGCTTCTCAATATGTTGAGGGAGGCAGAGAGTACTATCAAGAAAGAGAAGTCAGTTCTCTACACTGGTGAGACCAAAAAGAAAAGGAAAGCAGAAAGGTCCCTCAAGAAGGGAAAGGGCTTGGGCAAACCAAGTAAAGCAAAGGTTGCTAAGAAAGACCCAGCAAATGACAAAGGCTAGTGCTTCCACTATGGTAAAGATGGGCACTAGAAGAGAAACTGCAAAGAGTACCTTGCAGAAAGGGCGAAACAAAAGCTTGATGAAGCTTCAGGTACATTCATGATCAGTCTCCATTTGTTAGACCCTTATGATAACATATGGGTATTGGATACCGGTAGTGCTTATCATATATATAATTCGTTGCAGGTTCTGGCAAGGCCTAGGAGACTAGAGAGAGGCGAGATGGACCTCAAGATGGGTAATGGAGCAAAAGTTGCTGTAGTAGCTGTTGGCGAGGTCGCCCTACATCTGCCTAGTGGAGCTTTTATTGCATTAGAGGCATGTTATTTTGTTCCTTCTATTATCAAAAACATTATCTCCATTTCATGTTTAACAATTATTGGATATAAATTTGTTTTTGAGAACAATGGTTGTTCGATATTATTAGATGATAAGATCATCACGAAAGGAACATTGCATAATGGTTTATTTATGTTAGACACCACTCCACATATCATGAATGTAAATGTGTCCAAAAGGAAACGAGATGAGTTGAACAGTGCATACCTGTGGCATTGTAGGCTAGGTCACATCCATGAAAGAAGGATTCAAAAGTTGCTAAATGATGGATATCAAGATCCATTCGACTATGTGTCTGATGCAACTTGTGACCCCTGCATTCGTGGAAAACTGACCAACTCTCCATTTAATGGAACTGGAGAGAGAGCCACTGAGTTGTTGGAACTCATACATAGTGATGTATGTGGACCCATGTCAACTCATGCCATTGGAGGTTACTCCTACTTCATTACATTTACTAATGATTTCTCAAGGTATGGATATGTGTACTTAATGAAGTACAAGTTTGAGGCCTTTGAGAAATTCAGAGAGTATAAGAATGAGGTGGAGAACCAGACTGGAAAGAGTATCAAAACTCTTCGATCAGATCGAGGAGGTGAGTACTTAAGTACAGAGTTCACTCAGTTCCTCAAGGACCATGGGATATTATCCCAATGGACACCTCCTTATACACCTCAGCTCAATGGTGTCTCTAAAAAGAAAAATCGTACATTATTAGATATGGTACGGTCCATGATGAGTTTCGTTGACCTACCCATCTCATTCTGGGGATATGCCCTACAAACCGCAGCTTACCTTTTGAATAGAGTTCCAACTAAGTCGGTAGTGTCTACACCATACGAGATATGGAAAGGGAAGAAGCTTGATCTTAAGTTTGTTAAGATTTAGGGCTGCCCTACCCATATTAAAAGACACAACCCTGATAAGTTAGAATCAAAGACAGAGCAATGCAAATTTGTGGGATACCCCAAGGAAACTTGTGAGTATTATTTCTATCATCTCGAGTACCAAAAGGTCTTTGTAGCTAAGAGAGCAATGTTCCTTGAGAAGGAACACATTCTTGGCGGTGATAGTGGGAGAATGATAGAATTGAGCGAGGTTGGAGAACCAAGCTCAAGCACCACTCTACAGCCCGAGTCTGTTCAGGTACCTAATACACAAGTTTCAACTTTACGCAGGTCTGATAGAGTATCCCATCCTCCTGAGAGATATGTAGGACATATTAGAGGAGAGGATGTAGAGTATATCGATCCTCAGACCTACGAGGAGGCTATTATGAGTATAGACTCCGAGAAGTGGCAAGAAGCCATGAATTCTAAGATGGATTCTATGTACTCCAATAAGGTTTGGAACCTAGTTGATGCGCCCGAAGGTATTGTACCCATCGGTTGCAAGTGGATCTTTAAGAAAAAGATCGGAGTAGATGAAAAGGTAGAGACCTATAAAGCAAGGCTAGTGGCTAAGGGGTATCGTCAAAGGCAAGGTGTTGATTATGACGAAACCTTCTCACCCGTAGCAATGCTAAAATCCATCAAAATTCTATTGGCTATTGCAGCACACTATGATTATGAGATCTGGCAGATGGATGTGAAAATCGCATTCCTCAATGGATACCTCGAGGAGGAGGTGTATATGATGCAACCTGAGGGATTCATGTCCAAGAACTGCCCAGATAAAGTGTGTAGGTTGCTTAGATCCATTTATGGATTAAAGCAAGTTTTCCGAAATTGGAACATAAGATTTGATGAGGCAATCAGATCTTATGACTTCGTTAAGAACGAAGATGAGCCTTGTATATACAGAAAGGTAAGTGGGAGCGCTATCACCTTTTTCGTATTATATGTGGATGACATCCTGATCATTGGGAATAACGTAGAAATGCTATCCACAGTAAAGGCTTGGTTATCCAAACACTTCTCCATGAAGGACTTAGGGGAAGCATCCTATATTTTGGGGATTAGAATCTATAGAGATAGATTCAAAAGGATGCTTGGCTTGTCCCAGTCCAGGTACATAGAAACCATTGTCAAAAGGTTTGGCATAGAAAATTTCAAGAGAGGTCTCATGCTGATGAGACATGGGATATCGCTTTCTACGAGTATGTCCCGAAAGACTTCAGAAGAAAGGGCGAACATGGATATGATACCTTATGCCTCAGCAATCAGATCTTATGACTTCGTTAAGAACGAAGATGAGCCTTGTGTATACAAAAAGGTAAGTGGGAGCGCTATCACATTTTTAGTATTATATGTGGATGACATCCTGATCATTGGGAATAACATAGGAATGCTATCCACAGTAAAGGCTTGGTTATCCAAACACTTCTCCATGAAGGACTTAGGGGAAGCATCCTATATTTTGAGGATTAGAATCTATAGAGATAGATCCAAAAGGATGCTTGGCTTGTCCCAGTCCAGGTACATAGAAACCATTATCAAAAGGTTTGGCATGGAAAATTCCAAGAGAGGTCTCATATCGATGAGACATGGGATATCGCTTTCTACGAGTATGTCCCCAAAGACTTCAAAAGAAAGGGCGAACATGGATATGATACCTTATGCCTCAGCAATAGGGTATATCATGTATGTCATGCTATGTACTAGGCCTGATATAGCGCATGCTCTGACTGTCACGAGCAGGTATCAGGAGGATCCAAGCTTGGAGCACTGGAAAGCAGTAAAGTGTATCCTTAAGTACTTGAGAAGGACTAAGGATCTTTTACTAGTATATGAAGGTAATAGCCTTAAGGTTGAAGGCTACACTGACTCAAGTTTTCAGTTTGATGTCGATGATAGCAAGTTGAATTCAGGGTATGTGTACACCCTGAATGGAGGAGCAGTGTGCTGGAAGAGTTCCAAGCAAGATACTACTGCTGACTCGACCACAGAGGCGGAGTACATTGCTGCATCAGATGCAGTAAAGGAGGGAGTCTGGTAGAAGAAATTCATCACAGATTTGGGAATCGTGCTAGGTAGCGAGGAGCCGATCTCCCTATATTGCGACAATAACAAGGTGATTGCTCAAGCAAAGGAATCTTGGTCTCATCAGAAATATAAGCATGTTCTGAGGAGGTTCCACCTTATCAAAGAGATCGTCACCCGAGGAGATGTAGTAGTGGAAAGAGTTCCATCCGAACATAACATTACAGATCCACTGACAAAGCCGTTGTCTCAGATTTGTTTTGAGTGTCACAGGGGTCTGATGGGGATCAGACACATAGGTGATTGGCTTTAGGTCAAGTGGGAGATTGCTAGTCATAGGTGCCCAGCAAGCCAATCACATGAGTGATGGCACGTGTGACTTGATACAGAATCGTTTTGCTTATTATATTTTGGCGTATATCACTTTATAACCATTACATAAATGCATACATATATTGTGATATCCTTGGATTTGTGCAATGGGAATCGGATCGTGATGAGATCACGATAGTGAGATCGATTCACCTTTAATCGGATTCTCCCGGAGAACTCTTTCTCCCTCAACCCGAATGACCCTGGCCAGGGATTTATCTGAGCAAGAACACATGGGATATTACTCTCATGATGCTGAGAGAGGATGATCCTCTCTCGATACTCAATAGCCCTCGTAAGGTCGACTACCACTCCCAATGACCAGCTATACTAGATCTGGGACAACCAAACCTATAAGTTTGGTATCAAAGAGTGGAGCACTCATATAGGACATCCTTGGTGTCTCAAGTCTAAGGACCAGATACACCACTAGGACTACGGAATCGCTGTTTGACAATAAGGCATCATCAACCATCCAGCATTCTGTAAGCGGATCAATCAGTGAACTCATTCTCCAATGAGCACCTATACTGTATCCCTAGTATCCCTACACAAGCAGCTATGAGACCAGCTGCATCCATCATATGGACGGGTATACAGCACACCAGTCTGTCCGGTTATCACGATATCCCTCTCGAGTAACCTATGACCGGGATTATTTAGAATATGGGTTTAAAGGTGAATCGATCTCACTATCGTGATCTCATCACGATCCGATTCCCATTGCACAAATCCAAGGACATCACAATATATGTATGCATTTATGCAATGGTTATAAAGTGATATATGCCAAAATATAATAAGCAAAAAGATTCTGTATCAAGTCACACGTGCCATCACTCATGTGATTGGCTTGCTGGGCACCTATGACTAGCAATAATACCCACAAGTTTCCTTGGGGTATCCCACAAATTTGCATCGCTCTATCCTAGATTCTAACTTATCGGGGTTGTATCTTTTAACATGGGCAGGGCAGCCCCAAATCATGACAACCTTAAGATCAGGCTTCTTCCCTTTCCATATCTCATATGGTGTAGACACTACCGACTTAGTTGGAACTCTGTTCAGAAGGTAAGCTGCGGTTTCTAGGGCATATCGCCAGAATGAGATGGGTAGGTCAGCGAAACTCATCATGGACTGTACCATATCTAATAATGAATGATTTCTCCTTTCAGAGACACCATTGAGCTGAGGTGTATAAGGAGGTGTCCATTGGGATAATATCCCATGGTCCTTGAGGAACTGAGTGAACTCTGTACTTAAGTACTCACCTCCTCGATCTGATCGAAGAGTTTTGATACTCTTTCCAGTCTGGTTCTCCACCTCATTCTTATACTCTCTGAATTTCTCAAAGGCCTCAAACTTGTACTTCATTAAGTACACATATCCATACCTTGAGAAATCATCAGTAAATGTAATGAAGTAGGAGTAACCTCCAATGGCATGAGTTGACATGGGTCCACATACATCACTATGTATGAGTTCCAACAACTCAGTGGCTTTCTCTCCAGTCCCATTAAATGGAGAGTTGGTCAGTTTTCCACGAATGCAGGGGTCACAAGTTGCATATGACACATAGTCGAATGGATCTAGTTATCCATCATTTAGCAACTTTTGAATCCTTCTTTCATGGATGTGACCTAGCCTACAATGCCACATGTATGCACTGTTCAACTCATCTCGTTTCCATTTGGACACATTTACATTCATGATATGTTGAGTGGTGTCTAACATAAATAAACCATTATGCAATGTTCCTTTCGTGATGATCTTATCATTTAATAATATCGAACAACCATTGTTGTCAAAAACAAATTTATATCCACTAACTGATAAACATGAAATGGAGATAATGTATTTGATAATAGAAGGAACAAAATAACATGCATCTAATGCAATAAAAGCTCCACTAGGCAGATGTAGGGCGACCTCGCCAACAGCTACTACAACAACTTTTGCTCCATTACCCATCTTGAGGTCCATCTCGCCTCTCTCTAGTCTCCTAGGCCTTGCTAGAACCTGCAACGAATTGCATATATGATAAGCACTACCGGTATCCAATACCCATATGTTATCATAAGAGTCTGACAAATGGAGACTGATCATGAATGTACCTGAAGCTTCATCAAGCTTTTGTTTCGCCCTTTCTGCAAGGTACTCTTTGCAGTTCTCTTCCAGTGCCCATCTTTACCACAGTGGAAGTATTGGCCTTTGTCCTTTGCTGGGTCTTTCTTAGCAACCTTTCCTTTACCTGGTTTTCCCTTGCCCTTTCCCTTCTTAAGGGACCTTTCTGCTTTCCTTTTTTTTTTGGTCTCACCAGTGTAGAGATCTGGTTTCTCTTTCTTGATAGTACTCTCTACCTCCCACAACATATTGAGAAGCTCTAGGAGAGTCAATTCAAGCTTGTTCATATTAAAATTCATTATGAACTGTGAAAAGGAATCTAGTAGGGACTGAAGCACAATGTCCACACACAAGTTATCCTCTAGGACCATTCCTAGACCTGTGAGTTTCTCTATCTACTCAATCATCTTTAGGACATGGTTCTGAATCGGTGTCCCCTCAGTCATCCTAGCGCGGAAGAGGCTCTTAGATATCTCATATCACTGAGTCCTTCCCTGTTCCACAAACAATTTGCGGACATGTAGGAGAATAGATCTGGCATCCATCTTTTCATGTTGTCCCTGTAACTCAAGAGTCATAGAGCCCAACATATAGCACTGAGCAAGAGTGGAGTCATCAATGTACTTCACGTAGCGAGCGATCGCATCCTCGTTTGCCCCTTCTTCGAGTGCAGGCATCACCGTATCAAGGACGTACATAATTTTCTTCGCTGTGAGAACAATTCTCAAGTTATGGAGCCAATCCGTATAATATGGACCAGTGAGGCGGTTGACATCAAGTATGCCACGTAAGGGATTTGAAAGCAACATTTTTTGAAAATAAAGATGTAGCAGAAATGAATAACATGCAGATTTTGCAAGAAATAAACTATTAAGATATGGACTTCTATCTTAATATGCTCCCATTATTTTACTAACGAGTCACGTGACACCCTCAGCACGTAAAATGGAAGTCTCCGATAGACTTCTAGTGGGGATCAAGATCCAATCAGCGTCTTAGTGTAACCTCGAGGGACTCGACCAATCACACTAAGCCTAAAAGGTAGGCAACTCTTATCGATCACAACTCCTTGTGATTCCTGTCTTGTTTAGCCTCCGAATCACCATGGCCTCGAGGGACTCGACCAACCATGATGCTCGGTTAAGTCAACACCTTCGTTACAAGATGAGTCTGATTTGATGATATACCCTCGAGGGACTCGACCAAGTATACCATGCCCTCAGGTCACCGGTGACATCTCTATGTCATAAGCAAGATAGCGAATCGCGATATAGGTGAGTCTCGTGGGACTCGACCAACTCAACCTACACTGGGAATCGGTTCCTACTTATAACGATGGAAGGCCACGTGGGTCAATTTAATTGCCTCATGTTTACCGACTTAATATTATCAAGAGATGTTTCTATGATTTGGTCTCCTAATATGACATGTCACACATATACATATTTAATATATATCTACATCACATGCAAATATATATACATATCTAGTATGTGTATAAGCAATTACACCAGATGATCATGGACCACAACCTAATATGATTAGGCCTGAGCTAGTAGGCCTAATCACTCACATCAAGATCTATGTGTGCAACGGTGCATCTCCATGCCCTGTGATCGTCCATCTCGTCCTCGTCGGTTCCATCGACATCTTGATGCATCTTCATGCATCACGATCGTCCGTCTCGTGAGTTCCGCTATCGCATCCACGCTCCCGCTGCACCTCCTCATATGATTACAACTTAATCATAGGCACACAGGCCCGACAATAAATGAGAAATTTAATGGAGGCTCGTAGACCTCAATAATAATAATCATAGGTACACACATCACACGGTCCATGATCATCCGTCCACATATCATATATCACATGTATAAATAATCATCATCATGTAGGACTACTAGATAATAATAAAAAATAATAATCAACTAAACTTTTTAATTAATTATTATTTTTAGAAATCAAGGACATTATAGAGAATTTCTGAATTCATAGGGGTATTTTCATAATTTAGATAGAAATTGGAATTTCTCAAATTTTGAGGGGCAAAACTGTCTTTTGTCCAGAAAACCATAATGCCCTTTCCCCTTTTCACTGTTGCCGCCGCCGCCGCCCTGCCGGCGGCGGCCTGTGCGGCGGGGCGAGGGCACTGCCCTCGCCTCCAGGCGGCACGCCCGCTGGCGGCGCTACAGCTGCGGGTGGGCGCCCCCTTCGTGCGCCGCCGCCTCCGCAGGCGGTGCTGTCCCATCGGGCGATCACCCTTGTAGGGGGGGTTTCGCCCGTGGGTGCAGCGGCGGTAGGCGCTGTTGCCCTGTAGCGCCTCTGCCCATAGGCTGCCCGCCTTTGGCTGCGTTGCACGCACGCAGATCGAGGGCAGCAACTGTTGCTGCCCTTCCTTGTTTTTGCGTCAACGATTTTGATGTCAAAATTCTCCCTAAACACAACACACGCAGTTCAAAACCAATCATTCGCACGAACAACCTAGCTCTGATACCACTGTTGGGAAATCTTAGGGGCGACATCACATGCGCAGCGGAAGATCAAGAAAACAAAATCCCCAATTCCCAAAGAAATGTCGTCGTCGTGCGAAGATTGGTACGCAAAAATCCGCGAAACATGAAACTGCGTATAGAGTAGATTGTGTTACCTAGGGAGATCGTATATCCTTGTTTCCTTACAGATCCTTAGGAGAGGGTGAAGGAGGTCAAGCATCCTCCTCTCTAGCGGTGATCCACACAGCAGGTTTGCGACGACGCTCCTCAAAACTCCAGGCCTATTTTGAGGTGGAGAGGGAGAGGAGAATAGGAAAGGCAAGCAAGAGCTCTCTCACCTATGGGGCTCTGAATTCCTCCTATTTATAGAGGTCCCCTGTCAAAACCTAATGGGTCCTCCCCTAATGGGTATTGGATCTGCATCCAATAAGACAAGGGCTCCGTCGGATATCTCATATCCGAACCTCTACTCATCGCAATGCCTACCATATGTGTGTGACCCTCTAGGCCCAATATCGAGCTGGCCGTGAGTCATACCTGTCAGAACTCCTTCTAACTTAGTGAATTATTATCTCTGTAATAATTCACTCGACTCATCGACCACGGACGTACTAGGCCACTACGCCGTAGTCCCCAAACGATACAAGGGAATCCAATCCATTGGACTTGTCTGTCCTCAGTTACCATGTACCTATAGTCCCTCATCCATCTAATATCCCAGAGACCGTATATCGAGCATGGTGTTGTCAGACCCATACGATTTCTACTCGAGTCTCGCTCTAATCAGATTCTCCCGGAGAACTCTTTCTCTCTCAACCCGAATGACCCTGGCCAGGGATTTGTCTGAGCAAGAACACATGGGATATTCCTCTCATGACGCCGAGAGTGGATGATCCTCTATCGACACTCAATAACCCTCGTAAGGTCGACTACCACTCCCAATGACTAGCTGTACTAGATCTGGGACAACCAAACCTATAAGTTTGGTATCAAAGAGTGGAGCACTCATACAGGACATCCTTGATGTCTCAAGTCTGAGGACCAAATACACCACTAGGACTACGGAATCGCCGTCTGACAATTAGGCATCATTAACCATCCAGCATTCCGTAAGCGGATCAATCAGTGAACTCATTCTCCAATGAACATATGTACTGTATCCCTAGTGTTCCTACACAAGCAGCTATGAGACCAGCTGCATCCATCATATGGACGGGTATACAGCACACCAGTTTGTCCGGTTATCACGATATCCCTCTCGAGTAACCTATGACCGGGATTATTTAGGATATGTGTTTAAAGGTGAATCGATCTCACTATCGTGATCTCATCACGATCTGATTCCCATTTCACAAATCCAAGGACATCACAATATATGTATGCATTTATGCAATGGTTATAAAGTGATATACGCCAAAATATAATAAGCAAAAAGATTCTGTATCAAGTCACACGTGTCATCACTCATGTGATTGGCTTGCTGGGCACCTATGGCTAGCTGTTTGGATGGTGGTACCACCCAGCATAGCATCCCAAGCAGTGATAGTATCAGACTGAGTGATGGTATCGCTAGACTAGGTGGTGGTACCACCTAGTGTAGTGTCAGTGTCAGACTGACACAAGCGGTGGTACCGCCCGTGCCTAGGAAACCCAGGATGAGATATTTTTAGGCTCCAAGTTTGAATAAACTTGAAGCCTATAAATATCCCTGTCATCCTTGGTTAACATACACAAGCATAGATAATTTAAAAGTGAAGAAACACTGTTGCAATCATTTAAGAGATCCCCTCCTCTAGTCTAAGTCTAGAATTCTGTTTAGGTGGAGTGTGTGTTCTTTTAAGGGTTATCTCCTAAACCTGGTAAAAGGAAAAGAGGGGTGTAAGAAGGAGGTTGATCTTCACCTATTAAAGGAAGATCGATAGTTGATGCTGGTGGCCTCGACGGATGAGGAATCAGCAAAATGGATGTAGGTCATGACGACCGAACCACTCTAAAATCTGGTTTGCATTTCTTTGAGCAATTTACTTTAACTGCAAGCCCCCTTACTTACTCTATATATCCACTACTCTCTTACATTTGCTTTTAAAGTTAAGTTTCCGAAATTGATTTTCAACGTAAATAATTTTATCGAAACGAAAGATTTTTTGAAGATGATTTTACCGTTGCACTAATTCACCCTGCCTCTTAGTGTTGGCTCTTGATCCTAATACATTGTACGTCATTTCATAGTTCATTAGAGACCTGATAAGTTCTTCAATCAAAAAAATATTCAAATTTTTTTATTCTTGAATAGCCGTTATTTTCGAATCCCAATTTTTAGAAAACGATCTTAAAATTTTGTTAACGAGTTCAAAATTAGAAAAATATTTGTCAAGAGCTTTTAAACCAATGACGACATCCGTAAAATGGGTGTACATATCAACAATGGTTTCACTAGGCTTCATTCGAAAAAGTTTAAAATCATACATTAAAAGATTTACTTTAGAATCTTTAACTCTAGTAGTGCCTTCGTGTGTGATTTCAAGAGTGTACCATATGTCAAAAGTCATTTCACACAAAAAAAACCCGATTGAATTCGTTTTTGTCTAAGGCACAAAATAGAGCATTCATAGTGTTAGCATTTAAAGAAAAAGTCTTTTTGTCCAAATTATTTCAATGGTTCATTAGAAGAGAAGACCTTCGAAATCCATTTTCAATAATATTTCATAAATTTAAATCCAATGAAAGCAAGAAAACTCTCATTCAAGTTTTTCAATATTTGTAGTCCGTCCCATTGAAAGCCGAAAAGAGTCATTTCTATTTAGGTGTTAAACCAAATATGAAAAATGAGGCACTGATATCAATTGTTAGGAAAAGAGTCAGCACTAAGAGGGGGGTGAATTAGTGTAGCGGTAAAAATTACGTTAGTTCAAAAAACCTTCGTACAATAAAATCTGATTTCGACAAAAATCATTTCGGTGAGATCTTTAAATTGAAAGCATACGGAGGTGTAGTTGATGTAAAGCAAGGAAGGCAGTTTACAGTTAAGATAAATAGTAAAATAGAAATGCAAACCGATTTATAGTGGTTCGGTCGTTGTGACCTACATCTACTCCTCCGATTCCTCTTCCATCGAGGCCACCAGCATCCACTATCGATCTTTCTTTAATAGGTGAAGATCAACCTCCTTCTTACACCCCTCTTCTCCTTTTCATAGGTTTAGGAGACAACCTTTATAAGTACACACACTCCTCCTAAATAGAATTCTAGACTTCGACTATAGGAGGGGATTTTTCAAATGATTGCAACAACGTTTCTTCACTTTTAAACTCTCTATGCTTGTGTATGTTAACTAGGGATGAGAGGGGTATTTATAGGCTTCAAGTTGATTCAAACTTGGAGCCTAAAAATATCTCATCCTGGGTTTCCTGGGTCCGGGCGGTACCACCGCCCAGGCTAGCGGTACCACCACTTGACATAGTCTTGAAGACTGGTGCCACTTCTTGGGTCACTGTTTGGGCCTTTTATTGGGCCTAACACGGTCCTTGCATGGGCCCAATTGGCCCATAATTTGGTTGGCCCAATTCCAATTCTAATTACGTGCTAACTACGAAATCTAAAGCATACTTAAACTAAACAAGTCCCTAGGTCTTACTTTCTTCTGGCAAGCTTCTGGCGATCTTCCGACGAACTTCCAATGATCTCTCGGCAACCTCCTGGACTTTGTTAGGATCAAAAGCACTAAGAGGGGGGGGTGAATTAGTGCAGCGGAAATCTTTCTGCGATTAAAACAGAAAGCTGCGTACTTTTGATAAAAATGATTTCAATGTAAAAGCTGATTTTAAGATTAGGCACAGTTTACGTTTAAACGCTGTTTACGTCTAAACGCAGTTTGCGTCTAAGCGCAGTTTACGCAGTTTGCGTCTAAGCGCAGTTTACGTAGTTTGCGTCTAAGCGCAGTTTGCGTCTAAATGCAGTTTGCGTCTAAATGCAGATTGCGTCTAAGCGCAGTTTGCGTCTAAATGCAGTTTGCGTCTAAATGCAGATTGCATCTAAATGCAGATTGCGTCTAAGCTCAGATTGCGTCTAAGCGCAGTTTGCGACTAAGCGCAGTTTTACGTCTAAACGCAGATTGCGTCTAAACGCAGTTTTACGTCTGAAAGTAGTTTACGTCTAAAACATAGTTTTACGTCTAAATACAGTTTGTGCAGTTTACGTCAAAAACATAGTTTTATGTTTAAAAACAGTTTGCGCAGTTTACGTCAAAAACACAGTTTTACGTTTAAACACAATTTGTGCAGTTTACGTCTGAACGCAGTTTTTATGTCTAGACGCAGTTTACGTTTAAACGTAGATTTACGTCTAAACGCAATTTCAAAGGGATTTGAACTTGGAAACTTGTTCGTAAAAGCACAGAAGACAGTTTTGCAGAATCAAAATGTAAACGTAAACTGTAATGTAAATCTCGTACGAAAACACCGATTTACGTCTGAATGCGGATTCGAAAAGATCAGCACTTAGAAACTTGTTCGTAAAGGCGCAGAGAGCAGAAGCAATGTAGGAGGTTTGCAGTAATGATAAAGTGCTAAAAAAAACGTAAACTAGAGATTTAGAGTGGTTCGGTCAGTCTTGACCTACTCCACTTTTGGCTTCCTCCACCGACGAGGTTACCGATGTCAACTAGGGGCCTTCCTTCAATAGGCGAAGGCCAACTGCCCTTTTATAGTTTCTCTCCTTTTGACAGGCTCAGGAGACAACCTTTACAGATCCTTTCTCTCCTCTCTTTACAACTCAGAATTTGAAGAACAGAAAGAGGAGAACTTTAGGACTTTACACAAATTTGAGCTCTTAGAATCACAGAAAAGATCAAAAATTCGGTGTGGATCTGTGTCTTCTCAGTGCTGAATGGGTGGGGTATTTATAGGCCCCAACCCAATTCAAATTTGGAGCTCAAAACGATCAAATCCCGGAATTCCGGGATCAGGCGGTTGCACCTCTTGACTGGAGAGGTTGCACCGCCTGGCAGAGCTCGAAGACTGAGCCCAGGCGGTTGCACCTCTCTGTCAGGGGCGGTTGCACCGCCTGAGTCTGGCTCGGAGATTGAGCCCCAGGCGGTGCCACCTCCTGACTGAGGCGGTTGCACCTCTCTGCCAGAGCTCGAAGACCGAGCTCAAGCGGTGCCACCTCTCTGTCAGGGAGGTTGCACCGCTCAGTCTTGCTCGAAGACTGAGCTCCGGCGGTGCCACCTCCTGGCTGGAGCGGTTGCACCGCCCAGTCTCGCTGGAAGACTCAGCCTGGGCGGTGCCACCTCCTGGCCTAGGCGGTTGCACTTCCTGGTGCAATCAGGGTCCGAATGGTTACCTCCATTCGGCCCTATTTCGATTTTTCAGGGGCCCAATTGCCCCAAGATTAAGCTAATGGGATCACCTCCCATTTACTAGCTTAACCAATATGCTAACTACGATTAAATCTAAGACAATTCCTGTTGCTTTGCTTCGGTGCGTCAATCGCTTCTTCCGGTGAGTTTCCAGCGAACTTCCGTCGAGTTTCCGGCGAACTTCCGTTGATCATCCGATGAACCCTCGGTGATGCTCCTGCGGACTTCCGGCGAACTCCTGGACTTTGCGACGATCCACTTGGCGAGTTCCGACGAGCTTCGCTTGGCAAGCTTCTGGACTTCTCGGATCTGTTTTTGCAGAACCTCCGACGACCGTCCGAACTTCCGTCGAACTCTCGAACTCCCAACGTGATCATGAACTTGACTCCGGCGCAACTTCTGCTGCTTGTCTAACTTTCATCGTAGTTAATCCTGCACACTTAAAACAAAACTTTGATCGAGACAATTAATCCTAAGCAATTAACCAAGTTGTCCGACATGTCATTGGTCCCTCGACGCTTCGTCCGATTCTTCGGCGCATCGTCCTCTCCTGCAGCCTATTGCCCAATCGGCCAGTTGACTTCGCAACTCCGATATCCTTGGCACAATACCCGCTCTTCTTGGCCCGATGCCCGAGTCCACGGCCCGAAGCCTTCTATCGATACGTCAACCGATCCATCGGCCCGACGTCCAATCTTCTGACATGTTCCTTCGGCACAACATGATTTTCCTGCTTTAATTATCTCATCCTGATCGAAGCATCCTACGTCACTCAAAACGCAGATTAAATCATAAACATATATCAAGTAGTTTCATCATCAAAATACGAGATTCAACAATCTCCCCCTTTTTGATGATGACAACTACTTGATGACGGAGTTAACCTTAACTCCCGGAGTTTAAACAAACTCCCCCTATCAATATGCCATATTGATAGAACCTTGAATTCATACTGAATTCAAGTCATTGCAATATTCATCATGAATATTTGCAACACGTCAACATGAACATATGCATAAACTTATGCATCACATGTCATGTCATCAACATACTTCTCCCCCTTTGTCATCAACAAAAAGGAGAAGTATCACAATCAAGTGTTTGTGATATGGTTTAACTCATTGCATGAAAAACATATTATCAAGTTTTATCATCATGCATTTTTGAAGCCAGAAAAATTTAGCAAATGTTACATCATGCTTCGAACATTCAAGCTATCAAGTTTTAGATATGCAAGTTTTGCAGCATATAAGATAGCACTTTTAGAACATGCAAGCTAGCAGTTTTGAGATGTTCAAGAAGGCAACTCTTGCTTCTTGAGATATGCAAATTTGTCAAGTTTTGCTAGATGTGCAAGTTAGCATTTTTGCCTCTTGAGATAGGCAAGATAGCACATTTGCTTCTTTTGAGATAGCAACTTTTCGCTTCTCTTTAGACTACAAGCTAGCAATTTTTACGATATACAAGTTTCACAATATACAAGCTAGCAAAAACTTCGAAAGCAAATGCAAGATAACTTTCTTGTGTAGGCTCATGATTATTGCTTCCTATTGTAATGTGCAGGTTGCAAGTCTTGCTTCTTGAGATATTCAAGATAGTGATGTTCAAGAAGACAACTTTTGCTTCTTGAAATAAGCAAGTTAGCAATCTTTGCTACTTACGATAGGCAAGCTAGCAATCAAGTTTTTGCATCTTCTTGACTTGTGCAAGCTAGCTATCTCCCCCTTTGTCATTGTCAAAAAGAAAGGAAGAATACAGTTTTGTAGTTCTTTTTCCTTTTACAACGATTTCAATATCATGACAAAGGATGAATAATGAAGTTATGAATGTCAAGACAATTTTTCATCATGAATATTTTATCATTGCATGCATCATTATCATAAGTTGAAGTATTACATGCATAATATCAAATTATCATTCATAATTACATTAATGTTTCAATATAGCAATTTCTTCTCAAAACGTGTAACTTAGCACTCATAGCATTTTAAATCATGATTTACATCATATGCAATACATCACATCATAATTAGAAAGCATAAGTATTGCATGCATAATTGTAAATCATAAATGTTTCATATCATGATGGTATCAATTTTGTCAAATTATATCCTACCATGCATGATCAAAACTTCTCCCCATTTTATCATTGAACACAAGAAAGAAGTAGGGAAGAGCATAAAAGTGTAAATTATTTCAATCATTTCAAGGCATTTATAGAATTTTTGAAACATATGAGAATGATTAATTTAAGCATGCAATGTTTCAATCCAATTCAAGTCATGAATACCAATACTTTCATATTGTGAGTATCAATTCATGAATACCAAAAGATATT
This sequence comes from Musa acuminata AAA Group, assembly GCF_036884655.1. Taxonomy (NCBI): domain Eukaryota; kingdom Viridiplantae; phylum Streptophyta; class Magnoliopsida; order Zingiberales; family Musaceae; genus Musa; species Musa acuminata. Next base: position 37,392,942 of record NC_088335.1, on the reverse strand, counting down.
ATTTGTGACTTTAATTTTGCAAGATCAAGATTATGATTTAGATAAAACTTATTCAAATTCATAATCAAGTCATCAAAATCAATTTTGAGATTAACAAAATATCATGAAATCATTAATCTCAATCAGATGGGAAAATGATTCTTTTTCATCTAAGCATTATACGCCAAATCAAGATAAGCATGAAGGTTCATGCATTCGGACAAGATTAATGAATCTTGTTAGGATACCAATTGTTAAGTGAATCCGAAAATGAAATTAGTACTTTCATGCATTCGGATAAGATTTTGCTATAGATTTTCAAGTTCAATTATGAAGATAAAACATGCTCATGATCATAAAAATTTATGTATCCAAAACATATAATTTCCAACATGTTATAGTGTAAAATCATCATGGCAATTAAGTGTTTTGAACATTGAATCAAGAATATCCGAAAAATAATCTTAACACGTTCATGCATTCGAGCACATTTTTGCCATAGTTTTTCAAATATACTCATGAGAATAACACATGCTTATCATCGGCTTAAAATCTCATGCATAAAATTGTTAATCAAAATATTTAATTTCATCATTATGCATTTCTATGATCTTTAATCAAAATCGAGAAATAACAATGGAAATCAACGTAATACACATTATTACTTCTTAACCATGATTTCATATTTTCAATCAAGATCATTTTATTTGTTTATCATAAAATATGTAATATTATCATTTTCGAAATTACTTAGTATGATCATAATAATTTTTTTTTTTTTAACATGTAATTTTTAAGAAAATTAATTCTAAACTAAAAGATTAAAATACATCATGAAAGCATCAAGTAATTTCAAAATAAATTAGGGGGATTTCGATTACCTCATCATTGTAGGCTGTTAAGGCGTAGTTTGCTGCCTTGCTTTTGTTGACTTTCTCTTCTTCGGAGGAGCTCGATTCATCCCAATTTTTGTTCTTCTTCTTGCGTTTAAAGCAAGTAGTTCGATTCTTTTTGCTTTTTAATTTTCATTTCATTTGTAGTTTAAGTTCACCATCACTTGAGCTTATGCTCGAGTGGTCTTCAAATGTTCTATGTCTCAAATCCTTCCTGTTCTTTGGAAGGTTGTTTTGTTCATCATTGTCCTCATCACTTGAGTCATCGCTCAAGTGGCATTCATTTGTCCAAAGTTCCAAATCCTTCCTGTTCTTTGGAAGGTGATTGTGTTCAACATGTTCATCATGTGCATTGTGCACCATTTCATATGTCATCAATGAACCAATTAGTTCTTCAAGTGGTAAGTTGTTTAGGTTTTTAGCTTCTTGTATTGTAGTTACTTTTGAATCCCACTTCTTAGAAAGAGAACGCAAAATCTTGTTTACGAGTTCAAAGACCGAAAAACATTTTCCAAGAGCTCTTAAACTATTGATGACATCCGTGAAACGGGTGTACATGTCGCCTATAGTCTCGCTTGGTTGCATTCGAAAAAGCTCGAAATCATGCAATAAAAAGTTAACTTTCGAGTCTTTGACACTACTAGTTCCCTCGTGCGTGATTTCAAGTGTTCGCCAAATGTCAAAAGCTGTTTCGCACGTAGAAATCCGATTGAACTCATTTTTGTCCAAAGCGCAAAATAAGGCATTCATAGCCTTTGCGTTTAAAGAGAAATACTTCTTCTCCAAATCCGACCATTCGTTCGTCGGTTTAGAGGGAAGTTGAAAGCTGTTTTCAACGATATTCCATAAATCCAGATTTAGGTAAATCAAGAAAACTCTCATTCGAGTTTTCCAATAAGTATAGTCCAATCCATTAAAGAACGGTGGACGAAAGACCGAAAAGCCCTCTTGAAGAGCCATTTCTCTCGGGTGTAAATCCGAAATGAGAAATACCCCGCTTTGATACCAATTGTTAGGATCAAAAGCACTAAGAGGGGGGGGTGAATTAGTGCAGCGGAAATCTTTCTGCGATTAAAACCGAAAGCTGCGTACTTTTGATAAAAATGATTTCAATGTAAAAGCCGATTTTAAGATTAGGCACAGTTTACGTTTAAACGCTGTTTACGTCTAAACGCAGTTTGCGTCTAAGCACAGTTTACGTAGTTTGCGTCTAAGCGCAGTTTACGCAGTTTGCGTCTAAGCGTAGTTTGCGTCTAAATGCAGTTTGCGTCTAAATGCAGATTGCGTCTAAGCGCAGTTTGCGTCTAAGCGCAGTTTGCGTCTAAATGCAATTTGCATCTAAATGCAGATTGCGTCTAAATGCAGATTGCGTCTAAGCTCAGATTGCGTCTAAGCGCAGTTTGCGACTAAGCGCAGTTTTACGTCTAAACGTAGATTGCGTCTAAACGCAGTTTTACGTCTGAAAGTAGTTTACGTCTAAAACACAATTTTACGTCTAAATACAGTTTGTGCAGTTTACGACAAAAACATAGTTTTACGTTTAAACACAGTTTGCGCAGTTTACATCAAAAACACAATTTACGTTTAAACACAGTTTGCGCAGTTTACGTCTGAACGTAGTTTTTACGTCTAGACGCAGTTTACGTTTAAACGTAGATTTACGTCTAAACGCAATTTCAAAGGGATCTGAACTTGGAAACTTGTTCGTAAAAGCGCAGAAGACAGTTTTGCAGAATCAAAACGTAAACGTAAACTGTAATGTAAATCTCGTACGAAAACACCGATTTACGTCTGAATGCGGATTCGAAAAGATCAGCACTTAGAAACTTGTTCGTAAAGGCGCAGAGAGCAGAAGCAATGTAGGAGGTTTGGAGTAATGATAAAGTGCTCAAAATAAACGCAAACCAGAGATTTAGAGTGGTTCGGTCAGTCTTGACCTACTCCACTTTTGGCTTCCTCCACCGACGAGGTTATCGACGTCAACTAGGGGCCTTCCTTCAATAGGCGAAGGCCAACTGCCCTTTTACAGTTTCTCTCCTTTTGACAGGCTCAGGAGACAACCTTTACAGATCCTTTCTCTCCTCTCTTTACAACTCAGAATTTGAAGAACAGAAAGAGGAGAACTTTAGGACTTTACACAAATTTGAGCTCTTAGAATCACAGAAAAGATCAGAAATTCGGTGTGGATCTGTGTCTTCTCAGTGCTGAATGGGTGGGGTATTTATAGGCCCCAACCCAATTCAAATTTGGAGCTCAAAACGATCAAATCCCGGAATTCCGGGATCAGGCGGTTGCACCTCTTGACTGGAGAGGTTGCACCGCCTGGCAGAGCTCGAAGACTGAGCCCAGGCGGTTGCACCTCTCTGTCAGGGGCGGTTGCACCGCCTGAGTCTGGCTCGGAGACTGAGCTCTAGGCGGTGCCACCTCCTGACTGAGGCGGTTGCACCTCTCCGCTAGAGCTCGAAGACCGAGCTCAAGCGGTGCCACCTCTCTATCAGGGAGGTTGCACCGCTCAGTCTTGCTCGAAGACTGAGCTCCGACGGTGCCACCTCCAGGCTGGAGCGGTTGCACCGCCCAGTCTCGCTGGAAGACTCAGCCTGGGCAGTGCCACCTCCTGGCCTAGGCGGTTGCACCTCCTGGTGCAATCAGGGTCCGAATGGTTACCTCCATTCGGCCCTATTTCGATTTTTCAGGGGCCCAATTGCCCCAAGATTAAGCTAATGGGATCACCTCCCATTTACTAGCTTAACCAATGTGCTAACTACGATTAAATCTAAGACAATTCCTGCAGCTTTGCTTCGGTGCGTCAATCGCTTCTTCCGGCGAGTTTCCGGCGAACTTCCGTCGATCATCCGATGAACCCTCGGTGATGCTCCTGCGGACTTCTGGCGAACTCCTGGACTTTGCGACGATCCACTTGGCGAGTTCCGATGAGCTTCGCTTGGCAAGCTTCTGGACTTCTCGGATCTGTTCCCATAGAACCTCCGACGACCGTCCGAACTTCCGTCGAACTCTCGAACTCCCAACGTGATCATGAACTTGACTCCGGCGCAACTTCTGCTGCTTGTCTAACTTTCACCGTAGTTAATCCTGCACACTTAAAACAAAACTTTGATCGAGACAATTAATCCTCAGCAATTAACCAAGTTGTCCGACATGTCATTGGTCCCTCGACGCTTCGTCCGATTCTTCGGCGCATCGTCCTCTCCTGCAGCCTATTGCCCAATCGGCCAGTTGACTCCGCAACTCCGATATCCTTGGCACAATACCCGCTCTTCTTGGCCCGATGCCCGAGTCCACGGCCCGAAGCCTTCTATCGATACGTCAACCGATCCATCGGCCCGACGTCCAATCTTCTGACATGTTCCTTCGGCACAACATGATTTTCCTGCTTTAATTGTCTCATCCTGATCGAAGCATCCTACGTCACTCAAAACGCAGATTAAATCATAAACATATATCAAGTAGTTTCATCATCAAAATATGAGATTCAAAAGACTTCACGACGATCTTCTTTGGTAAGTTCCGATGAGCTTCTCTGGCAAGATTCGGCACTTCTCGGCAGAACTTCAGACGAACGTCTAGACTTTCGACGAACTCTCAAACTCCCAATGAAATCGCAACATTGACTCCGGGACTTCACTTTGCTTTATGCCTTGCTATTGTAGTTAATCCTGCACATGTAAAAACATACTTCAATCTAGACAATTATTACTAAGTATGAATCATGTTGTCCGGTATGTCATTGGTCCATCGACGCTTCGTCCGATTTTTCGACACATCGTCTACTCTTGCAGCCTATTACCAAATCGGCTAGTTGACCTTCATAACTCTGATATCCTTGGTGCAATATCTGCTCTTCTTGGCCTAATGCCTGAATTTGCAGCCCGAAGCATTCTGCCGATACATCGACCAATTCTCTAGCCGGCCGTCCAATCTTCTGACATATTTATCTCCGGCCCAACATAATTTTTCTTGCTTTAATTATCTCATCCTAATCGAATCATCTTGCATCACTCAAAATGCAGATCAAATTATAAATACTTATTAATTGGTTTTATCATCAAAAGATGAGATTCAACATTTCTGTCTCCCTTTCAACCCTTGAGGAAACTCTTTGAAGACATTAATAACTTGATCTTTGGTCTTCATAATATAGGCCCAAACTTTCTTGGAAAATCATCTATAAAAGTGACAAAATAAAGTGTACCACTGATACCAAGAACATTAACAGATCCACCAGGAGTTTTTGTCCTCAAAGGACTACATACCTCTATATAAACATGGTCTAAGACATGCATTTTTCTAGACAAAGCAGGACTAGCAAATGTAACTCTATATTATTTACTAGCCAAACAATCAATACAAGGGGTCAGATATGTACCTTTAAGGTCTAACAATATATCTCTCTTTGAAAGAGCTTGTAGCCCCTTCTCGCTCATATGTCTCAATCGTTTATGTCATAACTCCATGCTGAAGTCTTTCTTTGTAGCATTCAATTGCTCACCATAAGCTTTAGCCTGCAACCTATATAAGGTGTGATATTTTTTTCCACTAGCCACAATAAGAGAACCTTTATTGAGCTTTCATTGCCCTATGTGAAATATGTTATCATAGTCTTCATTATCTAGTCTTCCAACTAAAATTAAATTCAGCCTTAAGTCAATTACATGCCTCACATCTTTAAACACCAACTTGCAGCCAAGGTTGGTCTTTATGTGAATATCACCCATGCCAATGATGTCTGTCATGCCATAGTTACCCATCTTAACAACTCCAAAATTTTTAAACCTGTAGGTAGCAAAAAAACTCCCTCCGTGGTATAGAATGATAAGAAGCACTTGTGTTAATCACCCACTCAAGATCTTGACACACACAAGTAAAAATATCATTAAAAGGAGACAAAATCAAATAATCACCACATTGCACTGTAGCTATAATATTATCCTTTAACTCTATAGACTTCACTTCTTTTTCATTTTTCTTACTTTTCTTATGTTGCTTGTATTGGTTCTTATAATGTCCTTTCTCACCACAGTTATAGCAAACAATATCTTTTTTTGATCTTGATTTGCTTCTACCTATGTGTGAACTACTTCTATCCTTGGACTTTGACATTCCTTTGTTTTCTGAGATAAGTGCTTGTGAATTATTCTGCGATGTTGCTAAAATATGTCCTCTCAACTCCTCATTTAACAAACTATTACTTGACTCATGGTGACAACACTATCTGATATAGAATTACTAAGGAAAACCACCAGTTTCTCCCAACTTTCTAGCAAAGAACTGAGAAGTAATAATGCTTGTAACTCATCGTCAAGAGACATTTCATAGAGGATAACAGGTTAGTGATACTCTACATTTCATTCAAATGCTCAGTAATATAAGCACCCTCTTTATATTTCAGGTTTATAAGTTTTCTAATCAAGAAAGCTTTGTTGCTATTAGTTTTTTTTTCATAGAGATCTTCCAACTTTTTCCAAAGAGAATATGCAGAACTTTTAGTAAAAACATGGTGAAAGATACTATCATCGAGCCATTGTCGAATAAATCCAACTGTTTTTCGGTTTAACCTCTTCCACTCATCATTTGTCATAGTAGCGGGCTTTGCACTATTCCTGTGCAAAGGTCCATACAAATCTTTGCAATACAAGAGATCTTCCGTTCTTGGTTTCTATATCATCCAATTGTTTCCATTCAAGTTAATCATGCGAGAAATACTACCGGCCTCCATGTTCAAATATAAAAAATTAAATCACCAAAAATTTGCTCTGATACCATATAAAAAGAAATAAATATTTGTATATGAATAAATACTAGTAGGCCATAACACATCGCGGAATTAAATGGAATCATAATCAAATAGTATTAGCATCAAGAGCACTAAGAGGGGGGGGTGAATTAGTGCAGCGGAAGTCTTTCGCTATTAAAATCGAAAGCTGCGTTCGTTTGATAAAAACGATTTCGATGTAAAAGCCGATTCTAAGATTACTTTAACTTAAGATTAAGCGAGATGACATTAAAGTAAATCTATGAAGGCAGTTTGCAGTTTATGATGAAAATCAGAATGCAAGCGCAAACTGAAATGCGACGTTCGTACGATAAAACCGGTTTACGTCTAAATGTCAATTTTGAAGATACTGAACTTTGAGATATGTTTTATAAATGCGCAGAAGGCAGTTTGCAGTTATGATTGAAATCAAAATGTAAACGTAAACTGAAATGTAATGATCGTACGAAAAAGCCGATTTACGTCTAAACGCAGATTCGGAAAACTCTGAACTTAGAAACTTGTTCGTAAAAGCGCAAAAGGCAGTAGCTATTTAGGAGGTTTTCAGTAAAGATAAAATGCTCAAAGTAAATGCAAACCGAGATTTAGAGTGGTTCGGTCAATCTTGACCTACTCCACTTTTGGCTTCCTCCATCGACGAGGTCACCAACGTCAACTAGAGGCCTTCCTTCAATAGGCGAAGGCCAACCACCCTTTAATAGTTTCACTCCTTTTGACGGGCTTAGGAGACAACCCTTACAGAAATTTTCTCTCCTCTCTTTACAACTCAAAACTTTGAAGAACAGAGGGAGGAGAACTTTTGGCCTTTACAACAATTTTGAGCTCTAAGAATCACAAAAAGAGATCAAGATTTCGAGTGTAAGTTGTGTTCTTTCAGTGCTGAATTGGTGGGGTATTTATAGCCCCCAACCCAGTTCAAATTTGGAGCTCAAAACTGTCAATTCCCGGAATTCCGGGATCAGACGGTTGCACCTCCTGACTGGGGCGGTTGCACCGCCTGGCAGAGCTCGAAGACTGAGCTTCTGGGCGGTGCCACCTCTGTTAGGGGCGGTTGCACCTCTCTGCCAGAGCTCGAAGACCAAGCTTAAGCGGTTGCACCTCCTGACTGGAGCGGTTGCACCGCTTGCCAGAGCTCGAAGACCGAGCTCAGGCGGTGCTACCTCCTGTCAGGGGAGGTTGCATCGCCCAGTCTCACTCGGAGACTGAGCCCAAGCGGTGCTACCTCCTGGCTAGGGCAGTTGCATCGCCCAGTCTCCCTGGGAGACTTAGCCCAAGCGGTGCTACCTCCTGGCTTGGGCGGTTGCACCTCCCACAGCAATTAGGGTCCGAATGGGTAGATCCATTCGGCCCAATTTAGGTTTTTTAGGGGCCCAATTGCCCCAAGATTAAGCTAATGGGATCACCTCCCATTTCCAACTTAATTATTGTGCTAACTACGATAAATCCTAAGACAATTTCTGCAGCTTGCTCCGGTGCGTCAATCGCTTCTTCCGGCGAGTTTTCAGCGAACTTCCGTCGATCATCCGATGAACCCTCGATGATGCTCCTACGGACTTCCGGCAAACTCCTGGACTTGCGACGATCCACTTGGCGAGTTCCGACGAGCTTCTTTTGGCAAGCTTATGGACTTCTCGGATTTGTTCCCGCAGAACCTCCGACGACTGTCCGAACTTCCGTCGAACTCTCGAACTCCCAACGTGATCATTGTCTTGGCTCCAGCGCAACTCCTGCTGCATGTCTTACTTTCATCATAGTTAATCCTGCACACTTATCACAACATATAGATTAGATAACAAATGACAATTGACTTCATCATCAAAATCTGAGATTCAACAAATAGAACATCAAGATTTATATGGAAAAACCCCTCTAACGTGAAGGGTAAAAACTGTTAGGTTCAAGAGCACTAGGGGAGGGGTGAATTAGTGCAATAGAAAACTTTCGTCGATTCAAAAATACTTCATACGAAAACCATTTCGGAAAGATCTTTAACTTAAGAGCAAACGGAAGTATAGTTAATGTAAAGTAACGGAGGCAATTTGCAATTAAGATAAAGAGCAGAATGTAAATGCAAACTGAGATTTAGAGTGGCTCAATCAATCTCGACCTACATCTACTTTTGGCTTCCTCCTCCGATGAGGTCATCGATGTCCACTAGAGGCCTTCCTTCAATAGGCGAAGGCCAACCACCCTTTTATAGCTTTTCTCCTTTTGACGGGCTTAGGAGACAACCCTTACAAGTTTTCACTCCTCTCTTGAATGATCAAGACTTAGAAAGAAAAGAGGGAGAGGAACTCTAGCCTTTTACAACACTTTTAAGCTCTTAAATACTTAGAATAAAAGCAAGCTTTCGGTGCCCTTTCATGCGGGAAAGGGTGGGGTTTATATAGGTCCCAATCAGTTTGAATTCAGAGCTCAAATGTGTCCATTCCCAGGTTTTCGGGGTCCTAGCGGTACCACCGCCATAACTAGGTGGTACTACCACCTGTCATCTGTCACTGAGCGTTACTACCGCTCAGTCTGGGCTAGACTATCGCTTGACATCGCTCGGAGACCGAGCTTAAGCGGTACCACTGCCTGACAAGGGTGGTGCCACCGTTGGCAATAATAACTGCTAGCGGTACCATCGCCTGATAGGGGCGGTACTACCGCCCAGAACTCTTTAGAGACCAAGTCTCAAGGGCGTTCCGACGAGCTTCTTTGGCAATCTCCTGGACTTCTCGGATTGTTCCCGTAGAACCTCCGCCGACTATTCGGACTTCCGACGAATTCTCAAACCCCCAACGTGATCTTTGTCTTGACTCTGGCTCAACACCTGCTGTATGTCTTACTACCATCATAGTTAATCTTGCACATGTAAAACATAGTTTGATATAGACAATTAATACTAAGCATTAATCAAGTTATCCGGAATGTCATTGGTCACTCGACGCTTCGTCCGATTCTTCGGCGCATCATCCTCTCCTACAACGTATTGCCCAATTGGCCAGTTGACTCCACAACTCTAATATCCTTAGTGCAATGTCTACTCTTCTTGGCCCGATGCCCGAATCAATAGCCCAAAGCTTTCTATCGATACGTCGACCGATCCACCGGCCCGACATCCAATCTTCTGACATGTTCCTTCGGCCCAACATGATTTTTTCTGCTTTAATTGTCTTATCCTAATCGAAGCATCCTACATCACTCAAAACGTAAATTAAAACATAAACACGTATCAATTGGTTTCATCATCAAAATACGAGATTCAACAATCTCCCCCTTTTTGATGATGACAACCAATTGATGACGGAGTTAAACTTAACCCCCGGAGTTTAAACAAATTCCCCCTATCAATATCCCTTATTGATAGAAAACTCTTGGATTCAAAAATCCAAGTTAATCATGTGATTGTTTCCATTCAAGTTAATCATACGAGAAATACTACCGACCTCCATGTTCAAACATAAAAAATTAAATCACCAAAAACTTGCTCTAATACCATATAAAGAGAAATAAATATTTGTATACGAACAAATACTAGTAGGCCATAACACACTACGAAATTAAATGGAATCACAATCAAATAGAACATTAAGATTTATGTGGAAAAACCCCTCTAACGTGAAGGTAAAAATCACGAAATAAACTAGAGATAATCTACTATAAGAATAATAAATATATAAATCTCATAGTCTTTTGTCTAAAACCCAAGCAATAATATTCATAGAATAACTGGGATACAAGGATTACGTCACTATGCATAATATCCAAATTTTTCCTAAGTAATCATAACAAGAATATGTTAGGATCGAGAGCACTAAGAGGGGGGGGGTGAATTAGTGCAGCGGAAATCTTACAGCGATTAAAAACCAAAAGCTGCATTCGTTCAATAAAAGCTATTATGATGCAAAAGCTAATTCTCAGTTTGTATCTAAGTGCAGTTTGCGTCTAAGCGCAGATTACGTCTAAGCGCAGTTTGCGTCTAAACACAGTTTGCGTCTAAGCGCAGTTTGCGTCTAAGCGCAGTTTGCGTCTAAACACAGTTTGCGTCTAAGCGCAGTTTTGCGTCTAAGCGCAGTTTACGTCTAAACTCAAATTTACGTCTAAACGCAGATTTACGTCTAAACGCAGATTTACGTCTAAACTTTGAAACTCGTTTGTATACTTGCAGAAGGCAGTATGCAGTTGAAATCAAGACGTAAACGTGAACTGAGAACTGATGATTGTGAGAGGAAAGCCGATTTATGTCTAAATGCAGTTTTACGTCTAAATGTTGAAACTCGTTCGTAAAATTGTAGAGGACAGTTTGCAGTTATCAATAGGATCAAAATGTAAGTGTAAACTGCAAAGAAACTCTTTCGTAAAAGCACGGAAGACAGTTCTGCAGAATCAAACGTAAACGTAAACTGTAATGTACGAAAATACGAATTTACGTCTGAATGCAAATTCGGAAGAACAGCACTTAGAACTTGTTCGTGAGAGCGCAGAGAGCAGTAGTAATGGAGGAGGTTTGCAGTAATGATAAAGTGCTCAAAAATAAACGCAAACCAGAGATTTAGAGTGGTTCGGTCAGCCTTGACCTACTCCACTTTTGGCTTCCTCCATCGACGAGGTTGCCGACGTCAACTAGGGGCCTTCCTTCAATGGGCGAAGGCCAAACTGCCCTTTTACAGTTTCTCTCCTTTTAACAGGCTCAGGAGACAACCTTTACAGACCTTTCTCTCCTCACTTTACAACTGAAAACTTGAAGAACAGAAGGAGGAGACTTAAAGGCTTTACAACACTTTTGAGCTCTTAGAATCACAGAAAAGATCAAGATTTCGGTGTAGGTCTGTATCTTTTCAGTGCTGAATGGGTGGGGTATTTATAGGCCCCAACCCAATTCAAATTTCGAGCTCAAAACGATCAAATCCCGGAATTCCGGGATCAGGCTGTTGCACCTCTTGACTGGAGAGGTGGCACCGCCTGGCAGAGCTCGAAGTCTGAGCTCAGGCGGTTGCACCTCTCGACTGGAGAGGTGGCACCGCCTGGCAGAGCTCGAAGACTGAGCTCGGACGGTTCCACCTTCTCTGTCAGGGGTGGTTGCACCTTCCTGCCAGAGCTCGAAGACCGAGCTCAGGCGGTGCATCTCCTGACCAGAGAAGTTTCTCTTCTCTGCCAGAGGTGATCGCCCCTTTCTGCCAGAGGTGGTTGCACCTCTCTGCCAGAGCTCGAAGACTGAGCTTAGGCTGTGCATCTCCTGGCCAGAGAGGTCGTACTTCTCTTCCAGAGCTCGAAGACTGAGCTCGGTGATTGCATCACCAGGCAGAGCTCGAAACTTGAGCTCAAGCGGTGCTACCGCTTGACAGAGGAGGTTGCACCGCCCAGTCTCGCTTGGAGACTGAGCCCTAGGTGGTTGCACCGCCTGGCTGGAGCGGTTGCACCTCCCAGTCTCGCTGGGAGACTTAGCCTGGGCGGTTGCACCGCCTGGCTGGAGCGGTTGCACCGCCCAGTCTCGCTGGGAGACTTAGCCTGGGCGGTGGCACCTCCCTGCCTGGGCGGTTGCACCTCCCACAGCTTCTTGGGTTCGAATGGGTTGAACCATTCGACCCAACTTGAGTTCTTCAGGGGCCCAATTGCCCCAGGATTAAGCTAATGGGATCACCTCCCATTTCTAACTTAATCACCGTGCTAACTATGATTAAATCTAAGACAATTTCTGCAGCTTTGCTTCGGTACGTCAATTGCTTTTTCCGGCGAGTTTCCGGCGAACTTCTGTCGATCATCCGATGAACCCTCGGTGATGCTTCTGCGGACTTCCAGCAAACTCCTGGACTTTGCGACGATCCACTTGGCGAGTTCCGACGAGCTTCGCTTGGCAAGCTTCTGGACTTCTCGGATCTGTTCCCGCAGAACCTCCGACGACCGTCCGTACTTCCGTCGAACTCTCGAACTCCCAACGTGATCATGAACTTGACTCCGGCGCAACTCCCGCTGCTTGTCTATCTTTCATCGTAGTTAATCCTGCACACTTATCTCAACACATAGATTAGACAACAAATGACAATTGACTTCATCATCAAAATCCGAGATTCAACAATCTCCCCCTTTTTGATGATGACAATCAATTGATAATGGAGTTATCCTTAACTCCCCCTGTCTATATGCCATAGTTGAGATAAGTCAACCTTGAATTCAAGACCTAAGAATTCAAGTGACGTATTGATAAGTTAGATCAGTTAAACTTATCAATACTCCCATCATGATACCTATCATGATGTATCTCTTCAAGGATGATGTCAAAGCTTGACATTCATCATCAAGTTTGTATGATAGTGTTTGTGACTATTCATCATGTAATTGAACATTATCATTTAAAGCTCGAAGGACTATTACATGATGCTATCATTTAAAGCTCGAAGGACTATTACATGATGCACACATATTATCATTCTAGCAAGTTTGCATTTACTTCACAAAATAGGATATCAACTCAAGACATAATGCAAACTATAGCACATGTTTCATATATCTCTTGGTGATGCAAGGATGGCATTGTGCAAACATTATTTATAGCATCACTCAAGGTATTTCTAATCACAGTGTTTATCAATTCATATATTTCTCCCCCTTTGTCATCAACAAAAAGCATTGTTATACAAGGAAGACCAATTTAGACGAAAGCTTATAGAGGGATTTTACATAGATTGCTTTGAAAACTTCTTCCCCCTTTTGTTATAATTCATTTTACCCGTTAAAGATATTACAGAATGACATACATATTCAGGAATCACTTTATCAGATTTATTTCAAAAAACTCATTTTTCATGAAAGTGTACGAATAAATCTGTTTTATAGCATTCGAACAACTAAGATGCATTTGGACAAGATTTTGTTACAGATATAATCATAGAAAATGGCATTCATGTGATCTGATCATTCAATATAGTCCGAAAAATAATTCTAACAAGTTTATTTATTCGGACACATGAGCATTCCTAACTCTCTTCTAATGAAATCAAATTGTTCTTCACTTAGAGGTTTTGTAAAAATGTCAGCTAGTTGATGTTTAGTATCAATGAATTCTATGATTACGTCATGATTGGTGACATGATCTCGTATAAAGTGATGTCTAATATCAATATGTTTTGTTCTTGAGTGTTGTATAGGATTTTTCGTTAAGCATATTGCACTTGTGTTATCACATTTAATTGGAATATTTTTGAGATGAACTTTATAATCTTCTAAGGTATTTTTCATCCATACAACTTGTGCACAGCATGCACTTGCTGCAATATATTCAGCTTCGGTTGTTGATAGTGCAACTGAGTTTTGTTTCTTTGATGACCAGGAAACAAGGGCATGTCCTAAAAATTGACATGATCCTGATGTGCTTTTTCTATCTAATCTACACCCAGCAAAGTCAGCATCAGCATAAGCAATTAACTCAAAATTTTCTGATTTTGGGTACCATAATCCTAGATTTGTGGTACCATTAAGATATCTAAATATTCTTTTAACTGCTTTGAGATGAGACATCTTAGGGTTTGATTGAAATCTAGCACAAAGTCCTACACTGAACATGATGTCTGGTCTGGTTGCAGTGAGGTAAAGTAAACTTCCTATCATACCCCTATAAGTTTTTTGATCAAAGCTTTCTCCACTTTCATCAATTTCTAATTTAGTGGAGGTGCTCATAGGAGTGTTACTGGCCTTTGAGTTGTTCATGTTAAACCTTTTTAATAAATTCATGGCATATTTAGTTTGACTAATAAAGATGCCATTGCTTAGTTGTTTGATTTGTAAACCTAAGAAGAATGTTAATTCTCCCATTAAGCTCATTTCGAATTCAAGACTCATAGTTTTACCAAACGATTCACAAAGAGATTCATTTGTAGAGCCAAAGATGATATCATCAACATAAATCTGAACAATGAGAAAATTATTTTCAAAATTCTTGATAAACAATGTAGTATCAACCTTGCCTTTTATGAAATTATTTTCAATGAGAAAAGAACTAAGTCTCTCATACCAAGCCCTTGGGGCTTGTTTTAAACCATAGAGAGCTTTAGTTAGTCTAAACACATGATTAGGGTAGCCATTATTTTCAAATCCAGGGGGTTGTTCAACATAAACTTCTTCGGAAATGAAACCATTTAGAAAAGCGCTTTTAACATCCATTTGAAATAACTTAAAATTATTGCAACTGGCGTAGGCAAGGAGCATCCTTATGGCTTCCAATCGAGCCACAGGTGCGAAGGTTTCTTCGTAATCGATACCTTCTTCTTGGTTGAAACCTTTGGCCACTAATCTAGCCTTGTTTCTAACCACGATACCATTTTCATCTTGCTTGTTTCTAAAGACCCATTTAGTACCAATAACTAAATGGTCATTTGGCCTAGGAACAAGCGTCCACACCTCATTTCTCTCAAATTGATTTAATTCATCTTGCATTGCGATAATCCATGAATCATCTTTCATGGCTTCATCAACACATTTGGGTTCAATTTGGGAGAGAAAGGCGGCGTTGGCACAAAAGTTTTTAAAAGAAGATCGTGTTTGAACCCCCTTTGATGTGTCTCCTAGGATTAGCTCCTTAGGATGAGCATCTATATACTTCCAATCCTTGGGTAAGGATGTTTCGGAAGTGGATGCATCCAAGTTGCTAGTTGGAGACGGGGTTTCGTTTAAATTCAAGGAATCAAAATCATCATCAAGATCATTTTTCTTAATTTCTGAAATCTCATTGAAAACAACATGGATGGATTCTTCAATAATTAAGGTTCTTTTATTGAAGATGCGAAAAGCTTTAGAAACC